>NW_026867498.1:1205821-1346682 GCF_020745735.1 Hemiscyllium ocellatum
AAATCCAGCAGAGCAGAACAGACCAATATCTTACTCTGTGGGTACAGGGACATCAGAGGACAGAGAAATCTTGACCTGAATCCAAGCTAACAACAGACTTCCCCTGTGATCAGTGCTTTGATGAGCAGCGCCAAGCCTCTACCTTCACCTCGCTTCCCATTTGACTATCACCTCGATATTCAGAATGCAATCCTTGTCATCCTGAAGCCAGGCCTCTGTAAGGTCCAGATCATATTATTCTCTTCAATGTGTGCAGTCAATTTGTTACAATGCAGCACACTTTCAGAAACATCGTTTTAAAGTTTCAAGTTTTGTGATCTTCAGAATCCGGTTTTGATTGCTGTATCATTTATTCACCTTGTCCCTTTCTATCGTTCTCTGATGTTCATTTCCCACATCATGACATTGCTCACTGGCCTTGATTTGGATTGGCCATGCTAAATTGCCCATTGTGCGCAGGTTAGGTTGGTTTTTGCCATGGGAAAGGCAGGTTATAGTTTCATAGTAAAAGTAGGAATTGGCCATTGGCCCATCGAACCTGTTCCACCGTTCATTATGATCATGGCC
Source organism: Hemiscyllium ocellatum (assembly GCF_020745735.1). NCBI lineage: Eukaryota > Metazoa > Chordata > Chondrichthyes > Orectolobiformes > Hemiscylliidae > Hemiscyllium > Hemiscyllium ocellatum. Next base: position 1,206,389 of record NW_026867498.1, read on the forward strand.
GATATATCCATCGTCTGAGATCCTCCTCCCTGCAATTGTCCCAGTTACCCTAATTCCCACACCATGCAAATACCCATCCAACTGTGTTTTGAATATTCTTAATGAGATGCCTCTACTGCTTCCTTGGCCAGAGAATTCCATAGATTGACTACTCTCTGGGAAAAGCAGTTCCTCCTCATCTCTGTCCTAAATCCTACTCGAATCCACCAGCAAAAGACTGGTTGGGTAGGGCAGGGAAGGGTAGGTAGGATAGGGCTTCATCCCCACAGTGCAATGAATTCCCACTTCCACCAAACTCCCAGATGTACTCACTCACGTCGGTTGCTGTCTCACAAACAAAAGACTTCTTGTAACTTCTTTTGCTCCCAGTAAGGGCAACCCATCTGGAAAGCTGCTCTGAAAGTCCAACCACACTTCTGCATTCCCCAGAGACAATTCCAGGATAACAGCACAGAAACAGACCTTCCGGCCCAACTGGTCTGTGCTGGGGGATATGTTAGCTAGATTTGCTTGCAAGCAGTTACAAGTATCTGCATCTTGCTTCTGCAAAAAAATCGCAAGGCAGAATCGTGAGGGTACATTCCAAGAAAGAACTAATTAAAGGAGGTGGTCGACTGGTCGAAGCAGATGGATTAACATGACCGTAGCAATGGTCACGCATATAGGGAGTTAGTATGAACAAGGTAACCAAAATAAGACCCTGTGTTGCGTCAGCAAAAGTAATAAGACCCAGCTATCGGGAGGGGTTTGCACGCCCCAGACAGATGTGGGACACCGATTAGATTAGCAGAAATAAGAGGGGAGTCTGGAACAAACTCAATCTTTATTCAGAGAGAGAGCAGCACTTCCGAAACTAGTGTTCCAGCTTCTGGAGTCAGACAATAGGAAGGCTCTGATTGGCAGGAGGACCAGTCACCTTCCGGTCCTCCAGCCCACAGTTTGCTCTCTGGCGATGAGGCTGTTAGTGACAGAATTGAAGTGTCCAAATGCCAAGTGAAGTAAAAAAAAACGGGAGATGCATAATTTTTCCCCTTGTGATATTTACCTTTCCTACACGCCCCATGACTTTATAAATCGAAATAAGGTCACCAGTCAACTTGTGGTCGTCGATAGGGTGACCAGAAGTGTACTCAGTACTCTACACATGGTCTCACCAATATCCTGTAACAACCTCAATGTGATGTCCCAATTCCTACACTGAAACGGTGTGAACAATGAAGGCAAGTGTGCTAAACGCCTCCTTCACCACCGCTGTCCAGCAATGAGGCAACTTTCAAAGAGCTATGTCCCCGATTTGGAGATGCCGGTGTTGGACTGGGGTGTACGAAGTTAAAATTCACACCAGACCAGGTGATACTCCAACAGGCTCATTTACAAGCATTAGCTTTTGGAGCGCTGCTCCTTCATCTGGTGGTTGTGTCTATGACCCTGCTCCACAAACACCCCATGAAGGAGCAGCGCTCCAAAAGCTTGTCTTGCAAATAAACCAGTTGGACAATAACCTGGTGTGAGAGATTTTAAACTTTATGTACCAGAACCCCTCCAGGCAGCCCCATGAATCTGTTCTACAACACGATGCAGGGCCCTACCATAACTGTTCAAGTCCTGCCCTTCCTTGTTTTAGCAAAATCAACCCTTTGCCTTTACCTGTCACTCTCTCAGACACACACACCCTAACACCCACACCATCTCACAGGCTTATACTCCAGCTCACACACACTTCATTAGCATGCATGCACAAACTCGCACATGCTCACACACACACACACTCGTGCAGATACAATCACACATCAGTCAAATGGGGTGAATTTGCATTTGCAGAATTATATTTGCAGATATAAAATATTAAATTTTGCTCAAAAAGCAAACAAACTGCAGGCCGTCAATCCATGTAATATTTTATAAAATTCCTACTTTAATTAATAGAACCAGTCTGATTCAAGATTCGGACACAGACACTTTTGTGCAGTATCTGAGCTGAGATGTCATCTATTTTTATAAAAACCTTAAATTATCTCGAGAGGGTGAATTAAAAGTAGTTCTGGGGTTTACATATTAATGAACTGAAACCTGAAACCCATGGTAAAAGATGAAAGATTAATCTGCAATCTAGATTTGTTCAATATATCCTATCTGTTGCATGACACTGTGATCTTTTGCTATAAATTCTGTGTCTTATGACCCTGCTCCACAGCTACCTGATGAAGGAGCAGCACTCTGAAAGCTCATGCTTACAAATAAACCTGTTGGACTATTAGCTGGTGTTGTGTGATTTTAATTTATTACCCAGTCCAACACCGGCACCTCCACATCGTTTCCAGTGGACACAGCCCACACCTCCCAGTGCTGCCAGGAAACTGTACAATGCCGATGACATGGTGTAGTACCTGCACTCTTGAAAAATTTTACAATTTCTAACAATACTGTTACTCATTCACTGCTGCAACTGATACACAACATTGGAAACATAGTACAGGAGGCTGTCAGAAATGAGCACAACAGGTCAGGCAGCATCTGAGGAGCAGAAAATCAACGTTGCCTGACCTGCTGTGCTTTGCCAGCACCACACTAATCTTGACTCTGATCTTCAGCATCTGCAGTTCTCACTTTCCTCCTGTAAGAAATCAGCAGTTTTAAAACAAAAACCTGTTGAGTTCAAAGCTCTCAATGAGAGTCTGAGGTCAGCGTGAAGTTCAGGTAATCTTTATTGTGAAAGATTGTCTACTTGTCTACTTTCACTCCTTCTCGAATTGATAAGACCTGGGTGTAACTAACCTCGAGCTTTTCGAGTCTAATATCTCGTACCTCATTCTTTTCCTGAGTGAACACCGATAAGAAATGTTCATTTAGCACCTCTCCGATCTCTACAGTGTCCACACTCCACTTCCTGCTTCTGTCTTTGATTGGCCCTATTCCTACCCTAATCATCCTTTTATTCCTCACATACCTATAGAAAGCTTTAGGGTTCTCCTTTATTCTATTTGCTAAAGACAGCTCATGTCCTCTCTTTGCTCTTCTTAACTCTCTCTTTAAATCCTTCCTAGCTGATCTGTAATTCTCTATCGCCTCATCTGTACCATCTTATGCTTCATCAATATATAAGCCTCATGGAACAGCATCATAAGACACAGAACTTATATCAAAAGATCAGTGTCATGCAACTGATAGAATATATTGAACAAACTTAGATAGTCTTCATCCTTAGAATGGTTGCAGGCTTTGGTTCATTAATATGTAACAATGTTCTTGAGATGACTTAAGGTTTTATAATAAAAACAGACATCTCCGCTCAGACAATGCATTAAAGGTGTGACATTTGAGTCTGTCAGTATTCCAATCTTGAATCAGACTGGTTCTGTTTCCAAAGTTGGAATTTGTAAAAATATACATGGATTGACTGCCTGCAGATTGTGTGCTTTTTGAACAAAATTGAATGTATCTGCAGTATAATTCTGCCAATACAATTTCACCCCGAAGAGTAGTGTGTGTGTGCATGTGAGAGTGTGTGCATGTGAGTTTGTGTGTGTGCATGCTTGGGAAAGTATGTGTGTGAGATGGGTATGAGGCTGCGAGTGTGAGAGAGTGTTGAGGAGTGTGTGTCTGACTGAGGGGTATGAGGAGAGAGGCTTAATAAAAGCAGGGGGTTGTGCAGATAATGGTTGGGCCATGAGTCACTTATAGAACAGACAGACATGGGGAGGTGGTGGTGTTCAGGTACTTAGTTCTATGGAAGTTGCATCACTGGTAGACAGGGTGATTAAGAAGGCATCTCGCAACATTGCTTTCATTGTTCACACCATTGAGGAGAGGGTTTGGGACATCATGTTGAGGTTGTACAGGATGTTGGTGAGTTTGAAAATGTGTTGCTGGTTAAAGCACAGCAGGTTAGGCAGCATCCAAGGAATAGGAAATTCGACATTTCGGGCCAGAGCCCTTCATCAGGAATGAGGAGAGAGTGCCAGGCAGACTAAGATAAAAGGTAGGGAGGAGGGACTTGGGGGAGGGGCGATGGAGATGTGATAGGTGGAAGGAGGTCAAGGTGAGGGTGATAGGCCGGAGTGGGGTGGGGGCAGAGAGGTTAGGAAGAAGATTGCAGGTTAGGAGGGCGGTGCTGAGTTGAGGGAACCGACTGAGACACGGTGGGGGGGAGGGGAAATGAGGAAACTGGAGAAATCTGAGTTCATCCCTTGTGGTTGGAGGGTTCCCAGGCGGAAGATGAGGCGTTCTTCCTCCAAGCGTCATGTTGTTATGTTTTTGCCGGTGGAGGAGTCCAAGGACCTGCATGTCCTCGGTGGAGTGGGAGGGAGAGTTAAAGTGTTGAGCCACGGGGTGGTTGGGTTGGTTGGTCGGGCGTCCCTGAGGTGTTCTCTGAAGCGTTCCGCAAGTAAGCGGCCCGTCTCCCCCAATGTAGAGGAGGCCACATCGGGTGCAGCGGATGCAATAGATGATGTGTGTGTGAGGTACAGGTGAACTTGTGGCGGATATGGAAGGATCCCTTGGGGCCTTGGAGGGAAGTGAGGGAGGAGGTGTGGGCGCAAGTTTTACATTCCTGCAGTTGCAGGGGAAGGTGCTGGGAGTGGAGGTTGGGTTGGTGGGGGGTGTGGACCTGATGAGGGAGTCACGAAGGGAGTGGTCCTTGCGGAACGCTGATAGGGAGGGGAGGGAAATATATCCCTGGTGGTGGGGTGCGTTTGGAGGTGGCGGAAATGACGGCGGATGATACGCTGTATACGGAGGTTGGTGGGTGGTAGGTGAGAACCAGTGGGGTTCTGTCTTGGTGGCGGTTGGAGGAGTGGGGCTCAAGGCGGAGGAGCAGGAAGTGGAGGAGATGCGGTGGAGGGCATCGTCGATCACGTTTGGGGGGAATCTGCGGTCCTTGAAGAAGGAGGCCATCTGGGCTGTGCGGTGTTGGAACTGGTCCTCCTGGGAGCAGATGCGGTGGAGCCGAAGGAATTGGGAATATGGGATGGAGTTTTTACAGGGGGCAGGGTGGGAGAGGTGTAGTCCAGATAGCTGTGGGAGTCAGTCGGTTTATAGTAGATGTCTGTGTTGAGTCAGTCGCCTGAGATAGAAATGGAAAGGTCTAGGAAGGGGAGGGAGGAGTCTGAGACAGTCCAGGTGAATTTGACCTTCCTAACCTCTCCGCCCCCACCCCACTCCGGCCTATCACCCTCACCTTGACCTCCTTCCACCTATCACATCTCCATTGCCCCTCCCCCAAGTCCCTCCTCCCTACCTTTTATCTTAGCCTGCCTGGCACCCTCTCCTCATTCCTGATGAAGGGCTTATGCCCGAAACGTCGAATTTCCTATTCTTGGATGCTGCCTAACCTGCTGTGCTTTAAACCAGCAACACATTTTCAACTGTGATCTCCAGCATCTGTAGACCTCACTTTTTACCCCCAGGATGTTGGTGAGGCCACTTTCAGAGTACTGAGTACAGTTCTGGTGGCCCTGTAATTGGAAGAATACTATTAGAGAGGGTTTAATAAAGATTTACCAGGATGTTGTAAGGACTGGAGGGTTTTGAGTTATAAGGAGAGGCTGGGACTTTATTCACTGGAGCGCAGGAGGTTGGTGGGGTGTTGACCTCATTGAGATTGATAAAAATGAGAAGTGGAGGTAAGGTGAATAGAAAATGGCTCTTGCTTAGCGTAGGGAACTCAAAACTCGGGGGGCATTTTTTTTAATGTGAGGAGAGAGAATTAAAAGGAACCGGAGGGGCAACATTTTGAAAGAGGGTGAGTTGCATGTGGAATGAACTTGCTGAGGATGTGGTCGATGCAGGTACAGTGACAACATTGAAACAGCATTTGGATGGGTGCATGAATAGAAAGGTTTAGAGGGAAATGGGCCAAATGCAGGCAAGTGGGATGTGGGAATATGTGTTTAAATGGAGCGGTGAGCTTTCCCAATGTAGACAGGGCTCCTCGAAACGTGGCAGTGTCCCCCCCAGCAGCTGCAGAGCGAGACAGGAGAGTTTGTTTTTGTGAATGAGCAGTTGTAGCGCGAGGTGGCTGTTGCGTTGGTGACGGTGAGGCTCCCCCGCCCCGCCCATCCCCCGTGCAGACGTCACGCGGGGGCGAAGGCGGTTGGGAGGAGAAGTCGCTCGAGCGAGGAAGCGGCGGGAGGGCGGCCGTTAGGAAAATGGCGCCGTGCGGCCCGGGGCAGACACCCGGCACTGGCCGCCGCCTTCCTGGCGCAGCTGCTGTGTCACGGCCACATCGGCCGGCTGTACAGCAGCCAGGAGCCGGTGAACATTCTGGAGGCGGATGGGGTTAAGGACCTGCTTGGGAACTGGTCGGGCGCCTGGGTGGTGGAGTTCTACTGGTCGTGGGGCGGCCCCTGTGTCAACTATGGGGCCACCTGGAAGGTACTGGGCCCGGGAGGTGAAAGGTGAGGCAGGTTGTGGGGGGGACGGAGGGGAAGGAATGTGGGGCCTGTCCTGTCATAGTCAAATTTTACACTCACTTTCCATCTGCTTTTACTGGCGCTTGTGCTGTTTACCCCTCACTGTGTTTTTAATCCTTGTGCTGTTTACCCCCTCACTGTGTGTTTAATCCTTGTGCTGTTTACCCCTCACTGTGTTGTTTAATCCTTGTGCTGTTTACTCTTTGCTGTTACTTGTGCAATTGCTGAGGGTAGTGTGTAAATACTAGTGACGGATACTATGCACCAGCATGTACATGTTCCTCAGTCATTGAAGGGGCAGGACCTGTGAGAATGGTTAGTAAAGTATGTGGTGAACTAAGCCCGTTTAACATGGAGATAGTTTCAAAAACCAAACTATATACTTTTTTATTATTCAGAGTCACAGAGTTGTACAGTATGGGAACACATTCACTTTTAGATTAGATTAGACTTAGTGTGGAAACAGGCCCTTCGGCCCAACAAGTCCACACCGACCCGCCGAAGCGAAACCCACCCATACCCCTACATTTACCCCTTACCTAACACTAGGGGCAATTTAGCATGGCCAATTCACCTGACTGTGGGAGGAAACCCACGCAGACACGGGGAGAACGTGCAAACTCCACACAGTCAGTCACCTGAGTCGGGAATTGAACCCGGGTCTCAGGTGCTGTGAGGCAGCAGTGCTAACCACTGTGCCACCGTGCTGCCCATGGTGCAACCTGCCCATGCCAACCAGATATCCTAAATTAATGTAGTCCCATTTGCCAGCACTTGGCTCATATCCCTCTGAACCCTATATATTCATATACCTATCCAGATGCCTTTTAAATGTTGTAGTTATACCAGCCTCCACTGCTTCCTCTCGCAGCTCATTTCATACATGCACCATCCTCTGCATGGAAAAGTTGCCCCTGCGCTACCTTTTCTATCCTTCTGCTCTCACCCAAAACCTATGCCCTGTAGTTGTGAACCTCACCCCTACTCTGGGGAAAAGACATTTTAAAAAAAGTTGAGCAGCCAGCTATAAAATGTTGAGCCTCATAGGGGAAAAAAAAACTGTGGCTCGACCCTTTATTTCTCCTCTTGGCATTTGAACACTTAACATCTGTCGAGAACACAGCATCGCCACAGAGCACATTGCGACTGCTCCTCAGTGTGAACAACAGTGCACATGCTCGCTCATGTCACCAATACATTGTCCATGCTCCTCGCTGTCAGCAGAAAAGGAGACATCGTTTATCTCTGTTCCTGAAGGTTTTCACTTTATTCTTAAAGCTGTGTCCTCTGGTCCTCGTCTCTCCTACCGATGGAAACATCTTCCCAATGTCATTGCACTGTAGGGATGAAGTCCTACCTTGTCCGGTCATTTCTGCTGGTGGGTGACACTAGGCCTCCAGGTTACAGGGAGTAGCTTTCAGACAGAGATGAGGAACTGCTTTTCCCAGAGGGTCGTGAATCTATGGAATAATCTAGATTAGATGTGGTGCTGGAAAAGCACAGCAGGTCAGGCAGCATCCAGAGCACAGGAAGATTGATGTTTCGGGCAAAAGCCCTTCATCAAAATCTATGGAATACTCTGGCCAAGGAAGCAATAGAGGCAGCTTCATTAAGTATATTCAAGACACAGTTGGATGGGATTTGGCCTGGTAGGGGAATTAAGGGGTTCCTTGGGGCAGTGCAGGGAGAAGGAGATGAGACGATGGATAGATCAACCATGATCTTAATGAATGATGGAGCAGGCTCACTTGTAGCAACTGGAGTGAATCCAGAGAGGGAGCAGACTTTACCACCTCAGGTATGTGTCTTGGTTACCCGGGTGAGGAGAGACAGAAGTTCAGGTTGGGACTGTTTTCCGCAGCTTGCCAGAGTCTGAGGAGTGACCTTATATGCTTTTATATCATCATGAAGGGCATGGATAGGGTAAATAGATGTGATATTTTCCTTTGGATGGGGCAGTCCAGAACTAGAGGGTAATAGGTTTAGGATTGAGTGTGTGGTACTGCAGCAAGTCAGGCAGCATCCAAGGAGCAGGAAGATTGACATTCCGGGGAAACGCCCTTCATCAGGGAAGTGTGTGTGAGAGCATGTGTGCCTGCTTGATAAAGTGAGATTGTGATGGAGTATGAACTTGCGAGAGGGTGTGTGTGTTGAGAGGGTGGTGTATGTGTATGTCTGAGAGAGCGCGTGTGTGTATGAGAGGGGTACGGATATCAGTGAGGGGTTGCATTTTGCTAAAATAAAGGAGGGCAAGACTTGAACAGGTAATGGTAGGGCCCGAGTCGTGTTGTGGAACAAAGACCTGGAGGTGTTCAGGTTCATTGTTCGTGGCAGTTACATCACTGGTAGATCAGTGGGGTGAAGAAGGTGTTCAGCACGCTTGCCTTCACTGTTCACATGCTGAGTACAGGTGTTGGGACATCATGTTGGAGATGCACACAGAAAGTACATTATTCAGACGGTGATAAGTGTCTGGAATGCATTGCCAGCAGAGGTAGTAGAGGCAGGGACGGTAGATTCATTTAAGGTGCATCTGGACAGATGCATGAGTCATTGGAGAGCAGATGGATACAGATTCAGGAATTGTGCGATAGGTTTAGACAGGGGATTTGGATCAGCTCAGGTTTGGAGGGCTGTAGGGCCTATTGCTGGGTTGTAAATTTTCTTTGTTTTATGTTGAGGTTGTACAGGATGTTGGTGAGGCCATTTTTCTGGAGTCCTGAGTACACCTGTGGTCGCCCTGTAATAGGAAGAATAGTATTAGCGGCCAGACCAATGAGGAGCACTGGAACACCGGAGGGAGTCTGGTCCTCCTACCATTCAGAGCAGCCCTATTGTCTGAATCCGAGACGTCGATTTTCCTGCTCCTCGGATGCTGCCTGACCAGCTGTGCTTTTCCAGCACGACTTCAATCTTGATCCATGAGCTTCTGAAGCTGCTGCTGCTCCTCCCTCTTTTGAATGAAGTTTGAGATTCATCCAAGACTGTAATTTCCTTCCTCTGTCCATCAGCACTCTCTTCTCTCACTCCCTTTTCTATTTCTTTTATTTTCTTGCTGGGATCCAATTGTTGACTTGCAGCAACTGAAAAGAAAGGGAGTGAATCCAGAAAGAGGCCAGACTCTGGAAAAGCTGGTCCAGGTCTGTGCCTCAAACACCTGGCAAGTGCAGTACCACAGTGTGAAGTTATAGTCTTTGCTGTGGGAAAAAAAAAGCAGAAATGAGGTGTGTTGTTTAAATGGTGATATATTGGGAAGTGGAGAAAGTGAGGACTGCTAATGCTGGAGATCAGAGTCAAAAAGTGCAGTGCTGGAAAAGCACAGCAGGTCAGGCAGCATCCAAGGAGTAGGAAAGTTGACCTATCGGGCACAAGCCCTTCATCTGGAATGATGTGGTTTCGGGTGAGAGGGGAAAGATATAAAAGAGACCTAAGGGGCAGTCTTTTCACACAGAGGGTGGTACATGTATGGAACAGCCAGACAGAATGCAAAAGGAATAAAATCTTAAGCCACAGGAAAAAATGTGATTCTATCCTTTTTTTCCGATTTGCATTTGGATGCTTAAAAACGTCAGTAATAACGGCATCTCCGCAGAGCATACTGCGCATGCTCCTCGGTGTCAGTAAGGCATAACGTATATTTGCTGGTGTCAGCAAATCACTGCGCATGCTTCTTGCTGTCCGCCGAAAAGGCGCGCGAACTACTTTTGACGAACCAATAGAATGCCAAGGAGGACCAGAAGAAGACCGGTCCTCCTGCCAATCAGAACCCCTCATGGTGTTTGAATGCGGAAGGTGCACCATGAGTTTCTGAACCTGCTGCTGATTCTCTGCCTCTGAATGAAGATTCACCTTCACGCCGGACTGCAACTTCCCTCCTTTGTCCCACTTCTGAGAGTACGGCGCTCTCTTTTGCCACTGCCGTTTTCCATTTATTTTTAATGCTGGGCTCAAGGGACGTGGGTTTTACTCCCACGATCCAAAGATGTGCAGGTTAGGTGAATTCCCCATTGTAATCAGGGATGTGTAGGTTAGGTGCATTACTCAGAAGTAAGTGTAGAGTCATAGGGAAATGGGTCTGAATGGGTTGCTCTTCGGAGAGTTGGTTGGACTGGTTGGTCCGAAAGGCCTCTTCCCACACTGCAGGGATTCTATAAATTATTGACTTGTAGCGACTGAAAGGAAAAGTTTTTTTTCCCCCAGGAAATCCTTTTCAGCTTTCAGGCTTCTCCAGCTCCAATTAACATGAAGGAAAGGTCAAGCTCAGTGGGAAAAGGCTGAGTAATAGCATATCTTAGCTCTCACCCAAGTATTCTCCAAAGAAAACCATACATCTGGATGGGGATATGAATAGGAAGCATTCAGAGGGATATGGGCCAAATGCTGGCAAATGGGTCACTAGATTAATTTAGGATATCTGGCTGGCCTGGACTGAAGAGTTTGTTTCTGTGTACTCATTACTCACGCCCCTTTTCTAGGTGTTCCCTATACCAGCTGTTATTTTCATGAAATAATCTGACAATTGTTGACTTCCATCAACCTCTTTCCATCTCTCTGCAAAGTGTGGTTGACGTTGGCAAGTTCAATCCTCCTCCGGTCCTCAGGAACACACTATAATGCGCAACGTTCTCAATGCCTGTTTAACGTTCAGTGGGGAAACTACTTTCAGTCCAACAGTTCGGAGGAATTCTGTCGAAATGTTTTTGGCAAATGCACTACTCCCACGAAAGCTCGTGGACCCTCAGTTAAAATGCTTTTAACACCCTGTATTTTTTAATTTCCCCGCCTTCCCAGGATGCAGAATTTCTCTCACCAGAAATTGTTTGCCCTGAAAAAAATCCAGCAGGAAGATGATTATGGCGCTCTCAGTAAAAATGTCTCATGGGTCACCCAAGATTAGAAATGGAACAATATCTCTTTTCAAAGAAACTGTTTCGTTTGCCCTTTCAAACCTCCTCGAATTTAAGGTGTTCCATTGTAGCATTTAATTATGATCAATTAAAAGCAATATCCAGTCTCATCTGAGGGAGGAACTGACTCAACAAGTGAAATAACTTTTCAGTCTGCTCTTTAGATGTGACTTCCTCTCCCTCTCTCTGATGCAACAGGATTACCAGAGCTGGAAGTACCACTCTCGGAATACAGTTGCTGATCGACAGTTTACTTCGACTGCTTAACATAAGGATTTAAAAGCTGCTAGCCCGATCTTGCGCAAAGCACAAAAAACAAACTGTTCACCCGTGCCTGCGCAGAGGAGAAATTTCACTTGGAATAGATCACAAAATAAGAACTGTTACCAGTCCCACAACTCATGTGTATCCCATGGACAAAGTTAAAAATCGCACAACACCAGGCTATAATCCTGGTTTGTTTGGAAGCACTAGCTTTCGGAGCGCCGCTCCTTCATCAGGTGGCTGTGGAGAATGAGATCATGATCACAATTTATATCGAAAGGATTCTAGTGTCATGGAAATGTGACACATCAGACAATTTTAGATTAAATCTTTTCACCTTTAGAATGGGTTTCTGTTTTTTTGCATGTCAATCCCAGAACTTGTTTTTTGTTACCTTCTCAAGAATGTCATTCAAATGCACAGCTTTTCTGACAATAAGTGTGAATTCTGTCTGCACCCGAATGTTGAGTCAGACTGACGTTTTGCTTAGAGAAAAACTCTACATTTAAATGACATTTTTGAGAAGGTAATTTATAGATTAGGGTGTAAAGGTTCGGGTGGATTGGCTGTGGTAAATTACCCATAGTGACCCTTGATGTGCAATTTAGGGTTGATGGGCCATGGTATGGATGTGGGCGAGATGCTCTTTGAAAGGCTAGCATGGAATAGATGGGCTGAATGGCCTGCTTCCACATGGTTCACATTCTATGACTCACCCCACAAAGGAGCATTTTATCTGCATCAATCCTGTCAAGCCCCTTTCAGAATTCTACTGGTTTCAATAAGGCCACTTCAATAAGATCCCATTTGTCTGCGTTTGGCCCATGTCCCTCTAAACCTTTCTATTTATGTACTCATCCAAATGTCATTTAAAATTTGTAACTTCATCTGCATCTACCACATCCTCATCCAACTTCATTCCACGTGTAAACTGCCTTCTGTCAAAACCTTGCCGCTCAGGTTCCTTTTAAATCTCTCTCCTCTCACTTTAAAGAAATGTGCCCCCTAGTCTTGAGCTCCCCTACGCTAAGGAAGAGCCCTTACCTCCACTCCCCATGATTTTATCAATCTCAATGATGGCACCCCTTAATTTCCTGTCCTCCAGTGAATAAAGTCCCAGCTTCTCCTGATAACTCAAACCCTCCCTCCAGTCTTGGCAACATCCTGGTAAATCTTTACTGAACCCTCTCGAATAGAATTCTCACACTCTGCACTCCTGAAACATTTACAATTTCAAACGATACTGGCTGCTCATTCACAGATCCAACTGATCAGCGACATGGGAAGCTTAGTGCAGGAGGCTGAAGAAATGAGTAGCTTTAAAACCAAAACCTCTCGGAGTTCAAAGCCTTCAATGAGAGTCTGAGCTCGGCGTTAAGTTCACTTCACCTTTATTGTGACCCAACTTTGTTAAAGCTTCAAATCCCCCTCAGCAAAAAGGCAGAGAAAAAGTAGCTGCTTTTTAAACAGCTCAAGATAAAGCACACTCACTCACGCGTATACGCCCACCCAACCTCACTGTCTTCACTATTGGTCAGCACCGAGATGTCCCTTTCTAATTGGATCCTTGGTACAGCCGTAACCCGGAGGAAGTGTTATGTTATTCAGGTGGATATCCTCAATAGGTATGGGTTACTACCGGATTAAACTACAGTACCTCGGGCATATACCTGAGGCCGTTACCTGTCAAGCTTACCAGTGGTCCCTATTGACTGTATGGTCCTGATAGTTACAAACTCGGCTGGGTTTATCGCAGGTCCCTAGGTCCCTTCAGTTTATCCTTTCACCTAGGAGTGAGAGGGATTCACTTTAAGTCAATCCTAATGCCTTCTCAGCTAAGTTCTAGACTTAACATACCAACACAAAGGTAAACATATCTTATCAAATAAAGGTTCGGCGAATACGAAGTGTGTGGTGTAAAATATAATCGAAATTTATCACTATAATAAGTTGAATACTCACAATCGGATGTTTTTGAATGTTCTTAAAAGATAGCTAGGATAAAAGCAGAGCTTAATACCTGAGTGTCCCAAATGGGATCTTCTTAGACTAGCGTGTTTCAGCTAGTTGGTTCAGATTGTAGCTTTTTCAGGCTAGATTGCAGTGTCTCAACCAAGAATCTTTTAGGCAGGCGTATCTCAGCAAGCTCTTAGCTGTCAGTATGTTTCTTCCAATCGGTCTATATTTTGCACAAATGTGTCTTTTCTGCAAGCCTGGTGGTTCAGAGGATCTGCAGTTAAGCCGAGATGGTTAGGTGACTCATTGTCTGTGTTTCAAGACAAGAGTGAGTTCTGTCTGTTTTAGCTCTGCTTTTTATCCTTTACAGTCTAAGTTAAGCAATTACATCATTTGTTTAAAGAACTGGAATCTCAAACTGTGCCTCGGTCAGCATTGTTTCAAGGTCGCGTTAAACACTAATTAGCTGAGAAAACAATAAGTAGCTGATAAAAAAGCAGCTGCCACGTAGTCATAGTTATACTTAATTGTTGCTAGGCTAAAATACAATAAAGAGTTAATAGCATCTTTGTTGCTACAATATAATATAATCAGGTAAAATTCCACAGAGGAATCGAGTCTTTTCATGAAGAAGTAATGGATCCCGTGACAGAAGCATTGCCTCACTCAGCAACTTCAACCCATACCCTGTATAACGCCATCTGCTGCAGCGGGATTCAAACCCGGGAGTCCCGGGAGCTGGGCTGATTGTCATTATTCACTGGACTTTCAGCCTTCACTCCTTCAATCCCCCTGCGATGGTACGTGAACTCGCTGGTGCCTCCGGAGTTGGGAGGAGCTGGTGAAGGCCTTCCCACACTTGGGGCAGGGGAATGGCCTCTCCCCTGTGTGGACCCGCTGGTGGCTCCGCAGGGCGGAGGAATCGCTGAAGGCCTTCCTGCACTCGGGGCAGCTGAATGGCCTCTCCCCCGTGTGGATCCGCTGGTGCCTCAGCAGAGAGGAGAAATATCTGAAGGCCTCCCCACAGACTGGGCAGGTGAACGGCCTCTGCCCAGTGTGACTACGCCGATGAATCTCCAGGGAAGATGGGAAACGGAAGCCTTTCCCACGGTCTCTCCAAGAGGTGGGTTTTGTCAGGTTTCTCCATGGCCGAAGTATGGAGCCACTCCCTGCTGTGAATTCCTCTTTCCAGGCCGTATAGTTATTTTAGGCTCCACACTCAGTGCGCTGCAATGGTAGGGTCTCTCATCCAGTCCCACTGATGCTGAAAACGTACTTAGACAGGAACCAAAAAGCTTTGCTCCTTCTCACAGAATCATAGATGAAAACCGTTACGGTCCCGATGGATTGAGTGACTGTCAGACATTGACGTCAAAGTGAGGACTGCAGACACTGGAGAGTCAGTATTGAAAAGTGTGGCGCTGGAAAAGCACAGCAGGTGAGGCTGCATCTGAGAAGTAGGAGAGTCAACATTTCGGGCTTAAGCCCTTCATCTGTTGATGTTGAAACTTCCGTCTTCAGATTTTCAAATACAGTAGCGCCTCGACTTACGAACTTAATCAACTTTTCCCATTGTTCGGATAGCGTAAGAATGGTTGGACGGCTGTTCACAGCGCACACGCCAAAGACGAACTGAATGAGATCACGCGGGGGCCCGAGAGCTTTTGTGTTCGTACCTTCAATTTCGTACGTACGTTGAAGCAAAGTTTTACGTACAATCCTGTTCGTAAACCGATTTGTACATGAACGGGTTTGTTCGTATGTCGAGGCGCTACTGTGCTCTGTAAAAAGAGATTACAAAGGTCATTAGTGCAGGGTAGAAATTCAGAACAAGCAATTCTACTTTCTGTGGAATATTCTTTTCTTTTGTTATTCCACAAAATTTGGGCAGCACGGTGGCACAGTGGTTAGCACTGCTGCCTCACAGCGCCAGAGACCTGGGTTCAATTCCCACCTCAGGCGACTGACTGTGTGGAGTTTGCACGTTCTCCCCGTGTCTGCGTGGGTTTCCTCCGGGTGCTCCGGTTTCCTCCCAAAATCCAAAGATGTGCGGGTCAGGTGAATTGGCCATGCTAAATTGCCCGTAGTGTTAGGTAATGGGTAAATGTAGGAGTATGGGTGGGTTGCGCTTCGGCGGGTCGGTGTGGACTTGTTGGGCCGAAGGGCCTGTTTCCACACTAAGTAGTCTAAAAAAAAAAAATTCTTTTGTTATTCCACAAAATTGAAAGCACCATCCCACTCTCTCTCCCCCTCTGTTCTCACTCGGCTCGAACTAATTCTCCTGAAGGTGCTGATTCAGGATCTTACGGGACAGAAAAGCAAAAACATCAAGACTGCCGTCTCTCTGAACTTTGGATACCTCCGCCTGAAAGCTAATATCTTTCACAACACTGGGATACTGCTGAGAGTGAGCAGGTCTGATTTTGGGAAGCAAAAAGAAAGTGTCAAGTCAGGGTGAACCTGCCACGCAGCTTCTTGAAGAAGGACCAGACACAAAATGGTTAACGACCCCAGGAAGGTGGGAGCAAAATGGGACATCAAGGCATTAACATTGAAAGTAGAGAGAAAGTGAACCTCCTGACTCTGGCAAACGCCAGAGTCATAGAGATACATAGCACAGAAACAGACCCTTCTGTCCAACACAATTGTACTGACCAGATATCCTAAATTAATCTAGTCCCATTTGCTGGCATGTGGCCCATAGCTGGGGTCATCCCCACCCTGTCCTGAGACCTTGATGCGTCCAAGCTGACCCTCGAAGGTTTCGTTTGTCCTCCATTCTTTCCCAGTTGTCTTTTGTAGGTTTTGAAAACTTTCCCAATCCTCTGAGTATAGGATTTGGGAAGTTATGTTGCGGCTGTACAGGACATTGGTTAGGCCACATTTGGAATATTGTGTGCAATTCTGGTTTCCTTACTATCAGTAAGATGTTGTGAAACTTGAAAGGGTTCAGAAAAATTTACAAGGATGTTGCCAGGGTTGGAGGATTTGTTCTGTTTGGAGGCTAGGGCTGTTTTCCCTGGAGCGTTGGAGACTAAGGAGTAACCTTATAGAGGTTTACAAAATTATGAAGGGCATGAATAGGATAAATAGCCAAGGTCTTTTCCCAGGAGGGGGTGGGTCCAGAACTAGAGGGCATAGGTTTAGGGTGAGGGGGGGAAAGATATAGAAGAGATCTGAGGAGCAACCTTTTCACACCGAGGGTGGTACATGTTTGGAATGAGTTGTCGGAGGTTGAGGTTAGTACAATTGCAATATTTAAAAGGCATCTGGCTGGGTATATGAATGGGAAGGATTTTGAGGGATGTGGGCCAGGTGCTGACAGGTGGGACCAGATTGTTGGTCCCACCATGGATGAGTTGGACCAAAGGGTCTGTTTCTATGTTGTATACCTCTATGACAGGTTGGACTAAAGGGAATGTTTCTGTGCTGTATGACTCTGGAACCATTCTATACTGGTCTTAAACCATGTTCTCGCCTTCCCCCACAAACATCCACTTCTTTGTTAAAAAATCAGATGAACTCTGCCTTGAATATACTCAATGACACCCTAACTGCAGGAAGACATCCCACTTGTGAACTCAATTCCTCTTGCTAATATAACGCTTGCCTTGCCGATTGCTTCCTACATCTGTCTGACAACTGGCAGTGACTGGAGTAGGAGGACACTGAGGCCTCTTTGCCCATCCACACATCAGTCTAGATGAAGGGCTCGTGCCCAAAACGTCAACACTCCTGCTCCTAAGATGCTGCCTAACCTACCGTGCTCTTCCAGTACCACAATGTTTGAGCCTGATCTCCAGCATCTGCAGTTCTCACTTTCTCCACATTCAAATACATCTCCATTTAAACAATGCACCTCCTTTCTGTTTTTCTTTGCCACAGCCAAAGCTATAATTTCATATCGTGGTCCTGTGTTTGCCAATTGTGGTCCTCTCTATATCGGGGAGAGCGAGCGCAAACTTGGGGAACGGTTCACTGAGCATCACAGCTGGGTCCACAGAGCCGACCAGACCTCCCAGTCACCACCCATTACAATTCCCTTTTCTGACATGACCATCTTTGGCCTCCTCCATTACCACAACGAACCTAACTGCAAATTGAAGGGACCACACCTCATCTTCCAGGCAGCCTACAGCCTGAAGGACTCAACGTTGAGTTTTCCAATTTCAAAAAAACCTCCCTCCTTGTTCTTTGCCAGCAACCCCATGCATTCCTCCCATTGACCAATCAGGTCGTAGCCTCTACCTGTCTTGACCTATCTCCACTTCACTCCCACCCCCTTTATCTGCAGCTTCTCCAGCCAACCCCAGCCCCAGCCCCGAGGAAGGGTTACACCCGAAACGTCGACTTCTCCACTTCCTGTCTATTTTGCAAATTGAGACACAGACCTGGACCAGCGTTTCCAGAGTCTGTCCCCTTCCGGATTCACACTCTTTTCTTTCAGTTGCTGCAAGTCAACAACTGAACCCCAGAATGAAAAAGACATGGAATGGGAGCAAAATAGTGCCGTACTCACAGATCTGGGACAGAGGAAGGAATGTGCAGTCTGGGTAAAGCTCTATCTTTATTCAGAGAGAGAGGATCAGGAGCTGCAGCTTGAGAAGCTCATGGTCCGACTTCCGCATTCAGACAATGGGCTGACTCTGATTGGCAGGAGGACCAGTCTCCTTCCGGTCCTCCAAGATTGCCTATTGGTCCATCAAAAGAATGTTTCGCGCCGTTTTTGCATACAGCGAATGAGCATGCTCAGTGTTTTGCTGACACTGGTAAGCATGCGCACTGCGTTGCTGACACTGGCAAACATGCGCAGTATGCTCTATGGGGATGTTGGTGTTCCTGACAGATTTTAAGTGTCCAAATGCCAACAGGGGTAAAAAGATAGAGCCACAATTCTTTTTCCCTGCGGCTCGATATTTTATTCCTTTTGCATTTTGTCTGGCTGCTCAACTTTTGTATGTCGTTTCCCCTTGTTGTGGGGGCAAGGCACCGAGACCAGAACTGGAGGGCATAGGTTTAGGGTGAGAGGGGAAAGATTTCTGAGGGTACTAAGGGGCAATCCTTTTGCACAGAGGGTGGTATGTGTATGGAATGTACTGTCAGATGACGTGGTGGGGGTTGGTACAATTACATCATCTGGATGGGGATATGAATAGGAAAGATTCAGAGGGATAAGAGGCGACATGCTGGCATCTGGTCGGCATAGACTGAAGGGTTTGTTTCTGTGCTCTACAGCTCTGTGACTCTATTTTTAGATAGTATGGAAAATAAAGAGCATGAAAGCATGGGAAGTGTTAGAGCATGGAGACCATTTCCAGTTCATAGAGTCATAGAGAGATGTACAGCATGAAAACACACCCTTCGGTCCAACCCGTCCAGGCCGACCAGATATCCCAACCCAATCTCGTCTCACTTGCCAGCACCCGGCCCATATCCCTCCAAACCCTTCATATTCATATACCCATCCAAATGCCACTTAAATGTTGCAATTGTACCAGCCTTCACCACTTCCTCTGGCAGCTCATTCCATACATGTACCACTCTCTGCATGAAAATGTTGCCCCTTAGGTCTCTTTAATATTTTTCCCCTCTCACCCTAAACCTATGCCCTCTAGTTCTGGACTCCCCAGGGAAAAGACATTGCCTATTTATCCTATCCATGCCCCTCATAATTTTGTAAACCTCTATAAGCTCACTCTCCCCCAAGCCTCTGACGCACCAGTGAATCAGCCCCAGCCTGTCCCGAAAGCTCAAATCCTCCAACACTGGCAACATCCTTGTAAATATTTTCCGAACCCTTTCACGTTTCACAACATCTTTCTGATAGGAAGGAGACCAGAATTGCATGCAATATTCCAACAGTGGCCTAACCAATGTCCTGTACAACCGCAACATGACCTCCCAATTACTGTACTCAATACTCTGACCAATAAAGGAAAGCATCCCAAGCGTCTTCTTCACTATCTTTTCTACCTGTGACTCCACTTTCAAGGAGCTATGAACCTGCACTCCAAGGTCTCTCTGTTCAGCTACACTCCCTTGGACCTCACCATCAAGTGTATAAGTCCTGCTAAGATTTGCTTTCCCAAAATGCAGCACCTCGCATTTATCTGAATTAAACTCCATCTGCCACTTCTCAGCCCATTGGCCCATCTGGTCCAGATCCTGTTGTAATCTGAGGTAACTCTCTTCGCTGTCCACTACAGTTGCAAAGGATAGTGGAACACTCTTACACCAATTAGCAGAGTAAGGTTGAGGCTGAAAGGTCACTATGGCAAGATGAGATAACACAGTTAGTAAAGTTAGCCTCATCTGCTAACTATCATTATTGGGACAATAAATATTTGGGACATGACATTAAATATCTAATTGTTAGTGAGTAGAGTCAGCCTGCTTGAAACTACTGACAATAAATATCTAATCATGACATTAGGAAAATATTAAGTAGGGTCTAGAATGAAAGACCATTGTTGCAAAAGCTGACATTAAATCTCTAACCGAGACATTGGAATAACATGAAGTAGAATGTACAACTAAAGAGATAATGGGAACTAACATCACTGGCTTATTGTGTAGCTAGACTGAGGTACGTTGATAAATATAGTTGGACATGCTGATAAGCTAACACAAACATGATTTAAAAAAAGATATTTTAAAACCACAGACCCTGAGGTTTGTGGGCATTCGAGAATCTGCTTTTCGAGTGTCACGGTCTTTTTCTTTGCAGATAAACGACCTACTTCTTGAAGAACTCTCTGCGTCTCCTGGTCGTCCTCTACATTTTATCCACGACAACAGTCGGAACCAATTTCATGGTACGAGGAGAAAAAGACTCGGGGGGTGGGGGGGAGGGGGCAAAGGGTGGGGTGAGAGAAAGACTGGGGGGGACAATGGTGGTGTGAATTTTAACTTCGTACACCCCAGTCCAACACCGGCATCTCCAAATCGGGGACGTAGTTCTTTGAAAGTTGCATCATTGCTGGACAGGGTGGTGAAGGAGGCGTTTAGCACACTTGCCTTCATTGTTCACACCGTTCAGTGTAGGAATTGGGACATCACATTGAGGTTGTACAGGATATTGGTGAGACCACGTGTAGAGTACTGAGTACACTTCTGGTCGCCCTATCGACGACCACAAGTTGACTGGTGACCTTATTTCGATTTATAAAGTCATGGGGCGTGTAGGAAAGGTAAATATCACAGGGGGGAAGAAAGGGTGGATCTCCTCTTTTTTTACTTCTCTTGGCACTTGGACACAAATTCTGTCAGTAACAGCAGCATCACCAGAGAGCATACTGCGCGTGCTCCTCGCCGCACGCATCGCGATTTTCTTTTGGTGGGCCAATCGGAAACCCTGGAGGACCGGAAGGATATGGGTCCTCCTGCCAATCAGAGCCTTCCTGTTGTCTGAATGCAGAAGCTGGAACACGAGCTTCGGAAGGTGCTGCTCCTCTCTCTGAATGAAGATTGAGTTTGTTCCAGACTGCAACCTCCTTACTCCGCCAGTACACCGCTCTCTTCTCAACTCCTTTCTCATTTTTTTTTCATTCTGGGCTTCAATTTTTGACTTGCACCAACCGAACGGAAAGGGAAATGAATCCACGAAGTGGACAGAATCTGGAAAAGGTTTTCATAAACAGAGAGTGGTTCATGTATGGAATGAATGTCCAGAGGAAGTGGTGGATGCACGAACAGATGCAACCTTTAAAAGACGTTTGGATAAGTACATGAATCGGGAAGGTGCGGGGGGATATGGGCCAAACATTGGCAAGTGGCACTGAAACATAGTCAGCATGGAATAGTAGGGCTGAAGGGTCCGTTTCTGTGCTGTCTAACTAACTGTTCTGTCGTGGTCTTAAAACTTTCTTGCCTTCCACTTTAAACGTGGTTATTGTACCTGCATCCAACACATAAACCACTGTCAACCAAAAAAATCACCTCATCCACACAACATAAAAATCCACACTCTGTTGTTCAAAAAACAGATGAACTCAGCCTTGGATATATTCAATGACCCCCTAACTGCAGGATGACATCCCCACTGCTAATCCCAGTTCATCTTCCGAATATACCACTTGCCTTGCTGATTGCTTGTGCATCTGTCTGATGACTGGTGGAGAAGGACGCTGAGGCCCCTTTGTACATCCATGCATCATTCCTGATGAAGGGCTCGGGCCTGAAATGTCGACTCTCCCACTCCTCCGATACTGCCTGTCCTGCTGTGCTTTTTCAGCCCCACACTTTTAGACTCTGATTCCAGCATCTGCAGGTCTCACTTTCTGCACATCGGACACTGAGGGTTAACCTTTATAAGGGGCAAGGTCTTTCCCCAGGGTAGGAGAGTCCAGAACTAAAGTGGCATAGATTTTAGGTGAGTGGGGAAAAGGACATGAGGGACAACCTTTTCACACAGAGGGTGGTGCATGCATGGAACGAACTGCCAGAGGAAGTGGTGGAGGCTGGAACAGGTACAACATTTAAAACCCATCTTGATGGGTACATGAATAGGAACAGTTTAGAGGGATATATGGGCAAATGAGACCAGGTTAATTTCGGATATTTGGTCAGCATGGACGTGTTTGGCTGGAGGGTCTGTTTCTGTGCTGTTATCCTGGAATTGTCTCTGGTGAATGCAGAAGTGTGGTTGGACTTTCAGAGCAGCTTTCCAAGATGGGTTGCCCTTACTGGAAGCAAAAGAAGTTACAATGAAGTATTTCGTTTGTGAGACAGCAACTGAGTGAGTGAGTACATCTGGGAGCTTGGTGGAAAGTGGGAATTTATTGCACTGTGGGGATGAAGCCCTACCCCACCCAGGATGAGACTAGGCCTTGAGTTGAGGAGAGTAGATTTAGGACAGAGATGAGGAGGAACTGCTTTTCCCAGAGAGTAGTCAATCTATGGAATTCCCTGCCCAAGGAAGCAGTAGAGGCATCTTCATTAAGAATATTCAAAACACAGTTGGATGGGTATTTGCATGGTGTGGGAATTAAGGGTAGTTGGGACAATGCAGGGAGTAGGATCTTAGATGACGCATATATCAGCCATGATCATAATGAATGGTGGAGCAGGTTCGATGGGCCAAATGGCCAACTACTACTTCTTTTACTATGAAACTCTAACCCTGCATTTCCCATGGCTACCCCATCTAACCTTCACATGCCTGTACATTATGGACAATTTAGCATGGCCAATCCAAATCAAGGCCGGTGAGCAATATAGTGATGTGGAAAATGAACATCAGAGAACGATAGAAAGGGACAAGGTGAGTAAATGTACCAGCAATCAAAACCGGATTCTGAAGATCACAAAACTTGAAACTAAAAACGATGTTTCTGAATGTGTGGTGCATTGTAACAAAATTGACTGCACACATTGAAGAGAATAATTATGATCTGAGACTCCTTACAGAGGCATGGCTTCAGGATGACAAGGATTGGATCCTGAATATCAAGGTGATAGTCAAATGGGAAGCGAGGTGAAGGTAGAGGCTTGGCGCTGCCCATCAAAGCACTGATCACAGGGAAGTCTAGTGTTAGCTTGGATTCAGGTCCTGATTTCTCTGTCCTCTGATGTCCCTGTACCCACAGAGTAAGATATTGGTCTGTTCTGCTCTGCTGGATTTCTACTGAAGCTTTGACCCCCACCCCTACACCTTCTGGAACAATAAAACATTCAGTCAATTAAGACCCAAGCCACAATCCCCAGCCTGTCAACCATCCAGACACACAGTGTAGTCCTAGCTGGGATTTATGATTTATAACAGCTATGATTTATAAAAATATTTACGCCAGCAGAATTAAAGCATCTGTTATCAAGTAGACATCGGGATATACAGCACGCAATAGACTTTACTCTGTCTCATTCACACACATAAACACGTACATCCATGGGGGTGAATTTGTATTTGCAGAATTATATTTGCAGATACATTGTATTTTTCTCAAAAAATGCACAACCTGCAGGCTGTTCAATTAGTTTGACCTATACTGATACCTTCAGGGATTTCTGAACTTGGACAGCAAGGACCCTTTGTTCCTCAGCACTCTGTAGTGATCTACTATTTATTACTTCCTTCCTTCTCTTATTAAATTTCCCAGACTGCCTGGAGATTAAATTCCATAGTTCTGCCCCATTTACTGGCTGATAGATATCAGAGTGTAGCCAGAGACCATCCTCCTCCCTAGGAACAATACAGCCTTTCCAGCATTTACTCCTGGACAGAGGAGGCAGTGTTTTCTCCAACTAAATTAATCAAAAGTTCCTCACGCTAGCTACACAATAAACCAGTGATGTTAGTTCCCATTATCTCTTTATTTGTGCCCTTACAGTTTTTTCTACATTCTACTTAATGTTATTCTAATGTCACAGTTGGAGATTTAATGTCAGCTTTTGCAACAACGGTCTTGCATTCCAGACCCGACTTCCTAATGTCATGATTAGATATTTATTATCAATAGTCTCAAGCAGGCTGACTCTACTCATTATTAATTAGATATTTAATGTCATGTCCGGAATATTTATTGTCCCCGTCCTGTCAATCATATTTAGCAGGTGAGGCTAACTTTACTAACTGTGTTATCTCATCTTGCCATAGTGACCTTTCAGCCTCAACCTTACTCTGCTAATTGGTGTAAGAGCTTTCCACTATCCTTTGCAACAAATTGGCAGTAGTCTCCATGCTCTAACCCTTCCCATGCTTTCATGCTCTTTATTTTCCATACTATCTAAAGATAGACTCAGAGTTGTAGAGCACAGAAACAAACCCTGTGGTCCACGCTGACTAGATGTCCTAATTAATCTAGTGATCTATTTGGCAGCATGTCGCCCCTTACCCCTCTGAATCTTTCCTATCCATATCCGCATTCAGATGCATTTTAAATACTGTAATTGTACCAGCCTCCACCACTTCCTCTGGCAGCTCATTCCATACACATACCACCCTCTGTGCGAAAGGATTGCCCCTTCGGACCCTCAGAAATCTTTCCCCTCTCACCCTAAACCTATGCCCTCCAGTTCTGGTCTCGGTGCCTTGCCCCCACAACAAGGGGAAACGACATACAAAAGTTGAGCAGCCACACAAAATGCAAAAGGAATAAAATATCGAGCCGCTATTGTGGCTCTATCTTTTCATCCCGCTGGCATTTGGACACTTAAAATCTGTCAGGAGCACCAACATCCCCAGAGAGCATACTGCGCATGTTTGCCAGTGTCAGCAAAACACTGAGCATGGTCATCGCTGTACGCAAAAAAGGCGCGAGACATTCTTTTGATTGACCAATAGGCAACATTGGAGGACCGGAAGGAGCCTGGTCCTCCTGCCAATCAGAGTCAGCCCATTGTCTGAATGCGGAAGTTGGACTCTGAACTTCTCAAGCTGCGACTCCTGATCCTCTCTCTCTGAATAAAGATTGAGCTTTACCCAGACTGCACATTCCTTCCTCTGTCCCAGATCTGTGAGTACGGCACTCTCTTATCTCGCCCCCTATTCCATTTTTTTTTCATTCTGGGGTTCAATTGTTGACTTGCAGCAACTGAAAGGAAAGAGTGAATTCGGCAGGGACAGACTCCGGAAACGTTGATCCAGGTCTGTATCTCAATTGGCAAAATAGTTAGGCAGGAGGCATCAGATGGTGGAGAAGTCGACGAATCGGTTGTAACCCTTCTTCAGGGCTGGGGCTGGGTGCAGAAGCTGCAGAGAAAAGGGGGTGGGGGTGAAGTGGGAAAAGGTCAAGACAGAGGGTACGACCTGGTTGGTCAATCGGAGGAATGAATCTTGTTGGTGGCAGGGAGGAGGGCGGGGATGGGAATGGAGAGGGAGGTTTTTTGAAATTGGAAAACTCAACGTTGAGTCCTTCGGGCTGCAGGCTGCCCGGAAGATGAGGTGTTGTCCCTCCAATTTGCGGTTAGATTCGTTGTGGCAATGGAGGAGGCCAAAGATGGTCATGTCAGAAAGGGAGTGGGAAGGAAATTGGAATGGGTGGTTACTGAGAGGTCTGGTCGCCCTCTGCGGGCACAGCTGTGATACTCGGCGAATCGTTCCCCAAGTTTGCACTCGCTCTCCGATATAGAGAAGACGACAATGGCAAATGCAGTACCACAATATGAAGTTATAGCCTTGGCTGTGGAAAAAAAACGCAGAAAGGAAGTGCATTGTTGAAATGGAGATGTATTTGAATGTGGAGAAAGTGAGAACTGCAGATGCTGGAGATCAGGCTCAAACATTGTGGTACTGGAAGAGCACGGTAGGTTAGGCAGCATCCGAGGAGCAGGAGAGTTAACGTTTTGGACATGAGCCCTTTATCAGGAATGATGTGTGGATGGACAAAGAGGCCTCAGCATCCTTCTACACCAGTCACTGTCATTTGTCAGACGGGTGTAGCAAGCAATCAGCAAGGCAAGTGGTATATTAGCAAGAGGAGAAAGTGAGGACTGCAGATGCTGGAGATCAGAGCTGAAAATGTGTTGCTGGAAAAGCGCAGCAGGTCAGGCAGCATCCAAGGATCAGGAGAATCCATGTTTCGGGCATGAGCCCTTCTTCAGGAATGAGGAAAGTGTGCCAAGCAGGCTAAGACAAAAGGAAGGGAGGAGGGACTTGGGGGAGGGGCGTTGGAAATGCGATAGGTGGAAGGATGTTAAGGTGAAGGTGATAGGCCGGAGTGGGAGCGGGGGTGGGGGTGGAGAGGTCAGGAAGAAGATTGCAGGTTGGGCAGGTGGTGCTGAGTTCGAGGGTTGGGACTGAGACAAGGTGGGGGGAGGGAAAATGAGAAAACTGGGGCTCAAGGGCGGAGGAGCGGGAAGTGGTCCAACTAGTCATGGAGATGTACAGCTTAGAAACAGACCCTTCGGTTCAACCCGTTCATGCCAACCAGATATCCCAACCCAATCTCATCCCAACTGCCAGCATTTGGCCCATATCCCTTCAAACCTTTCCTATTCATACACCTGTCCAGATGTCTTTTAAATGTTGCAATTGTACTGGCCTCCACCATTTCCTCTGGCAGCTCATTCCATACACGTAATACCCTCTGTGTGAAATAGTTTCACCTCAGATCTCATTTGTATCTTTTCCCCTCACCCTAAACATATGCCCTCTAGTTCTGGACTCATTTCCCCCCAACCCCCTCCCCTGGAGAAGGCTTTGTCTATTTATCCTATCCATGCCCTTCATGATTTTATAGGTTACTCCTTAGCCTCCAACGCTGAGGGGAAACAGCCCTCGCCTCCCTATCGATCACATCCTCCAACCCTGGCAACATCCTTGTAAATTTTTTCTGAACACTTTGAAGTTTCCCAACATCTTACCAATACTAAGGAAACCAGAATTGCACACAATATTCCAAATGTGGCCTAACCAATGTCCTGTACAGCCACAACATAACTTCCCAAATCCTATACTCAGAGGATTGGGGAAGTTTTCAAAACCTACAAAAGACAACTGGGAAAGAATGGAGGGACAAACTAAAACTTTGAGGGTCAGCTTGGAGGCATCAAGGTCTCAGGACAGGGGGTGGGGATGACCATGGGCCACATACCAGCAAATGGGACTAGATTGATTTAGGATATCTGGTCAGTACAGGCGTGTTGGACAGAAGGGTCTGTTTCTGTGCTGTACATCTCTATGACTCTGGCTTTCCACTAACTTTTGCCACGTCAATAGGTTCACTTTCTCTCTAATGTCGGCGTTAATGCCTTGACGTCTCATTTTGCTCCCACCTTCCTGGGGACGTTAACCATCTTGTGTCTGGTCCTTGCTCAAGAAGCTGAAAGGCAGGTTCACCCTGAATTGACACACTTTTTTTTTGCTTCCCAAAATCAGACCTGCTCACTCTCAGCAGGACCCCAGTGTTGGGAAAGATATTAACTTTCAGGTGGAGGTATCCAAAATTCAGAGAGATGTCAGTCTTGACATTTTTGCTTTTTCTGTCCCTGTAAGATCCTGAATCAGCACCTTCAGGGGAATTAGTTAGAGCGGAGTGAGAACAGAGGGGGAGAGAGAGTGGGATGGTGCTTTCAATTTTGTGGAATAACAAAAGAAAAGAATTGCTTGTTCAGAATTTCTACCCTGCACTGACAGTGATGACTTTTGTAATCTATTCTGACAGGATTTTTGAAGATTTGAAGAGGGAAGTTTTAAAATCAACAGATGAAGGGCTTATAACCGAAACATTGACCCTCCTGCTCCTCGGATGCTGCCTGACTCCCCTGTGACTTTCCAGTGCCACATTTTTCGACTGACTCTCCAGCATCTCCGGTCCTCACTTTGATGTCAATGTCTAACAGTCACTCAGTCCACTGGGGCCAGCAAAGATTTTCGACCGTGATTTCTGAGGGAGGAATCAAAGCTTTTTGGTTCCTGTCTGAGTATGTTTTCAGCATCAGTGGGACTGGACGAGAGACCCCACTGTTGCAGCGCACTGTGTGAGGAGCCTGAAACAGTTATACGGCCTGGAAAGGGAATTTCACGGCAGGGAGGGGCTCTACACGTGTTTGTGTGCAGCTGAAGCTTTGGCCATGGAGAAACCCGAGGAATCCCGCCCTGTGGAGAAACCGTGGAAGTGTGGGGACTGTGGGAAAGGCTTCCGTGTCCCGTCTGCCCTGGAGATTCATCGGCGCGGTCACACCGGGGAGAGGCCATTCCCCTGCACCGACTGTGGGAAGGCCTTCAGACATTCCTCTCACCTGCTGGCCCACCAGCGGGTCCACACGGGGGAAAGGCCCTACACTCAAGTCGTTCCAGCTGCATCCTTTACCCGGTCTTGCCTACACGTGACTCCAGACCCACAGCAGTCTGGTTGACTCTACACTTCCCCTTCCTGAGTGTGGGAAGGCCTTCAGCGATTCCTCCTCCCTGCGGACCCACCGGCGTGTCCACACGGGGCAGAGGCCCTTCAGCTGCCCCGAGTGTGGGAAGGCCTTTACCTACGTCTCCTCCCTGCTGAGGCACCAGCGTGTCCACACCGGGGAGAGGCCGTTCACCTGTTCTCAGTGTGGGAAGGGCTTCATCTGCTCCTCCATCCTGCGGAGCCACCAGCGGGTCCACACCGGGGAGAGGCCGTACATCTGCTCTCAGTGCGGGAAGGCCTTCAGCACATCCTCCACCCTGCTGACCCACCAGCAGGTCCACACCGGGGAGAGGCCGTACATCTGCTCTCAGTGCGGGAAGGCCTTTACCCAGTCCTCCCACCTGCGGACCCACCGGCGTGTCCACACGGGGCAGAGGCCCTTTCGCTGCCCCGAGTGTGGGAAGGCCTTTACCCACGTCTCCACCCTGCTGATGCACCAGCGTGTCCACACCGGGGAGAGGCCGTTCACCTGCTCTCAGTGCGGGAAGGGCTTCATCTGCTCCTCCCAACTGCGGAGCCACCAGCTGGTCCACACGGGGCAGAGGCCCTTCAGCTGCCCCGAGTGTGGGAAGGCCTTCAGCAGATCTTCCTCCCTGCGGAGACACCAGCGTGTCCACACCGGGGAGAGGCCGTTCAGCTGCCCCGAGTGTGGCAAGACCTGCAGCACATCTTCTGCCCTGCTGACGCAGCAGCGGATCCACACCGGGGAGAGGCCTTACACCTGCTCTCAGTGCGGGAAGGGCTTCACCTGCTCCTCCCACCTGTGGACGCACCAGCGAGTTCACGTGCCATCGCAGGGGGATTGAAGGAGTGACGACCAAGTCCCACTATCGATTAGAATATCAACCCGGTTCCGGGGACTCCCAGGTTCGAATCCCGCCACGACAGATGGCAGAATTGGTATTCGGTCAGAAATGTGGAATTCGGAATCTAACGATGAGACCATTTCAGGGAGGGGGTGGTAGGGGGAGAAAGCCCCCATCTGATTCCCTCTCTCCCTTGTTAGGGAAGGGAACCGCCATTGTGGGAAAGGATACACTCAAGTCGTTCCAGCTGCATCCTTTACCCGGTCTTGCCTACACGTGACTCCAGACCCACAGCAGTCTGGTTGACTCTACACTTCCCCTTCCTGGCAAAGGAGCGGGGAGAAACTTAACTGGAGACAGGGAATGGGTTGAAATTGCTGAGTGAGGCAACACTTCCTCCGGGTTATGGCTGTACCAAGGATCCAATTTCAAAGGGACAGCTTGGTGCTGACCAATAGTAAAGACAGTGAGGTGGGGGGAACAGGGGAGGTGTGGTGTGTGCACTTTCACCTTGAGCTGTTCAAAAAGCAACTACTTTTTCTCTGCCTCTTTGCTGGGGGGATCTGAAACTGTAACAAAGTTGGGTTGCAATAAAGGTTACCTGAACTTACCACCGGGCTCAGACTCTCATTGAAAGCTTTGAGCTCCAAGAGGTTTTTGTTTTAAAGCTGCTCATTTCTTTCAGCCTCCTGCACTAAGTTTAGAACATAGAACAATCCAGTGCAGAACAGGCCCTTCGGCCCTCGATGTTGCGCTGACCTATGAACTATTCTCAGCTCGTCCTCCTACACTATCCCAAAATCATCCATGCGCTTATCTAAGGATTGTTTAAATCTCCCTCATGTGGCTGAGTTGACTACCTTAGCAGGTAGGGCATTCCACGCCCTTACCACTCTCTGTGTAAAGACCTTGCCTCTGACATCTGTCTTAAATCCATCACCCCTCAATTTGTAGTTATGCCCCCTCGTACAAGCTAACGTCATCACCCTAGGAAAAAGTCTTTCTCTGTCTACCCTATCAAATCCTCTCATCATCTTTTATGTCTCTATCAAATCCCCCCTTAACCGCCTTCTTTCCAATGAGAAAAGACTCAATTCTCTCAGCTCGAAATGTCGACTCTCTTGCTCCTTGGATGCTGCCTGACCTGCTGCGCTTTTCCAGCAACACATTTTCAGCTCATCAATATATAAGCCTCATGGAACAGCGTCATAAGACACAGAACTTGTATCAAAAGATCAGTGTCATGCAACTGATAGAATATATTGAACAAACTTAGATAGTCTTCATCTCTTAGAATGGGTGTGGGCTTTGGTTCATTAATATGTAACAATGTTCTTGAGATGACAAGGTTTTATAAAAGAAAGGCATCTCCGCTCAGAGAATGCATTAAAGGTGTAAGATTTGAGTCTGTCTGTATTCCAATCTTGAATCAGACTGGTTCTGTTTCCAAAGTCGGAATTTGTAAAATATTACATGCATTGACTGCCTGCAGATTGTGTGCTTTTTGAACAAAATTGAATGTATCTGCAAATATAATTCTGCCAATACAATTTCACCCCAAAGAGTAGTGTGTGTGTGTGTGTGTGCATGAGAGAATGAGAGCGTGTGCATGTGAGTTTGTGTGTGTGTGCGCAGAAGTGTGTGTGTGAATGCTTGGGAAAGTGAGAGTGTGATGGAGTATGAGGCTGCGAGTGTGAGAGTGTTGAGGGGTGTGTGTGTGTCTGTCTGAGAGAGAGAGGCTTATTAAAAGCAAAGGGTTGCATTTTTGCTAAAACAAGGACTTGTACAGATAATGATCGGACCATGAGTCGTGTTATAGAATAGACAGACATGGGGTGGGGGTGTTCAGGTACATAGTTCTTTGGAGGTTGCATCACTGGTAGACAGGGTGGTTAAGGCGGCGTTTTGCAACATTGCCTTCATTGTTCACACCACTGAGGAGAGGGGTTGGGACATCATGTTGAGGTTGTACAGGATGTTGGTGAGGCCACTTTCAGAGTACTGAGGACAGTTCTGGTGACCCTGTATTAGGAAGAATACTATTAGAGAGGGTTTAATAAAGATTTACGAGGATGTTGTAAGGAGTGGAGGGTTTGAGTTATAAGGAGAGGCTGGGACTTTATTCACTGGAGCACAGGAGGTTGGGGGTTGACCTCATTGAGATTGATAAAATCATGAGGAGTGGAGGTAAGGTGACTAGAAAACGGCTCTTGCTTAGCGTAGGGGAACTCAAAACTGGGGGGGGGGGGGCATTTTTTTTAATGTGAGGAGAGAGATTTAAAAGGAAGCGGAGGGGCAACATTTTGAAAGAGGGTGAGTTGCATGTGGAATGAACTTGCTGAGGATGTGGTCGATGCAGGTACAGTGACAACATTGAAACAGCATTTGGATGGGTACATGAATACAAAGGTTTAGAGGGAAATGGGCCAAATGCAGGCAAGTGGGATGTGGGAATATGTGTTTAAATGGAGCGGTGAGCTTTCCCAATGTAGACAAGGCTCCTCGAAACGTGGCAGTGTCCCCCCCTGCAGCTGCAGAGCGAGACAGGAGAGTTTGTTTTTGTGAATGAACAGTTGTAGCGCGAGGTGGCTGTTGCTTGGTGACGGTGAGGCTCCCCCGGCCCCGCCCATCCCCCCGTGCAGACGTCACGCGGGGGCGAAGGCGGTTGGGAGGAGAAGTCGCTCGAGCGAGGAAGCGGCGGGAGGGCGGCCGTTAGGAAAATGGCGCCGTGCGGCCCGGGGCAGACACCCGGCACTGGCCGCCGCCGCCTTCCTGGCGCAGCTGCTGTGTCACGGCCACACCGGCCGGCTGTACAGCAGCCAGGAGCCGGTGAACATTCTGGAGGCGGATGGGGTTAAGGACCTGCTTGGGAACTGGTCGGGCGCCTGGGTGGTGGAGTTCTACTGGTCGTGGGGCGGCCCCTGTGTCAACTATGGGGCCACCTGGAAGGTACTGGGCCCGGGAGGTGAAAGGTGAGGCAGGTTGTGGGGGGGACGGAGGGGAAGGAATGTGGGGCCTGTCCTGTCATAGTCACATTTTACACTCACTTTCCATCTGCTTTTACTGGCGCTTGTGCTGTTTACCCCTCACTGTGTGTTTAATCCTTGTGCTGTTTGCCCCTCACTGTGTGTTTAATCCTTGTGCTGTTTGCCCCTCACTGTGTGTTTAATCCTTGTGCTGTTTGCCCCTCACTGTGTGTTTAATCCTTGTGCTGTTTACGCCTTTGCTGTTACTTGTGCAATTGCTGAGGGTAGTGTGTAAATACTAGTGAAGGATACTATGCACCAGCATGTATATGTTCCTCAGTCATTGAAGGGGCAGGACCTGTTGAGAATGGTTAGTGAAGTATGTGGTGAACTAAGCCCGTTTAACATGGAGATAGTTTGGTATTTGGAAAAATATATTTTTGTATTATTTCGAGTCATAAAAATGTACAGCACATGAACACACCCATTTGGTCCAACCTGCCTATGCCAACCAGATATCCTAAATTAATCTAGTCCCATTTGTCAGCACTTGGTTCATATTCCTCTAAACCCTTCCTATTCATATACCCATCGAGATACCTTTTAAATGTTGTAGTTATACCAGCCTCCACTACTTCCTCTCGCAGCTCATTCCATACATGCACCATCCTCTGCATGGAAAAGTTGCCCCTTAAGTACCTTTAATATCTTTCTGCTCTCACCCTAAACCTATGCCATCTAGTTGTGAACCTCACCCCGACTCTGGGGAAAAGACATCAAAAAAAAAGTTGAGCAGCCAGACCAAAGCTATAAAATATTGAGCCACATGGTGAAAAAGAAATGTGGCTCTACCCTTTATTTCTACTCTTGGCATTTGAACACTTAACATCTGTCAATAACACCAGCATCACCACAGAGCACATTGTGTCTGCTCCTCGGTGTGAACAACAGCACACCTGCTCGCTCATGTCACCAATACATTGTCCATGCTCCTCGGTGTCGGCAGAAAAGGAGACATCACTTATCTCTGTTCCTAAAGGTTTTCCCTTTATTCTTAAAGCTGTGTCCTCTGGTCCTCGTCTCTCCTACCAATGGAAACATCTTCCCAATGTCATTGTACAGTGGGGATAAAGCCCTAACCCGTCCAGTAATTTCTGGTGTGTGAGACTGGGCCTCAAGGTTAGAGGGAGTAGCTTTCAGACAGAGATGAGGAGGAACTGCTTTTCCCAGAGGGTCGTGAATCTACGGAATAGTCTAGATTAGAGTGGTGCTGGAAAAGCACAGCAGGTCAGGCAGCATCCAGAGCACAGGAAGATCGATGTTTCAGGCAAAAGCTGTGTCTTATGATCTTATTCTCCACAACCACCTGATGAAGGATCAGCGCTCTGAAAGTGAGTGCTTTCAAATAAACCAGTTGAACACTCACCTGGTGGTGTGATTTTTAACTTTGTCCAGGTTAGGATGGATTGACCGTGCCCAGAGATGTGAAGGTTAGGTGCAAAATGTAGAGCAATAGGGGTAGGGGAATAGGTGTGGGTCTGTTACCCTTCAGAGGGTCGGTGTGGATTTGTGGGGTTGAGTGGCCTGCTTTCACACTCTGGGAATTCTCTGAAGGGAAGGGATTGGCACAAATTCGTTGGTTTTTTTTTTTGGCTTCCCAAAATCAGACCACCTCACCTCTCAGCAGTATCCCAATGTTGTGAAAGATATTAACTTCCAGGTGGAGTTATCCAAAATTCAGAGAGATGTCAGTCTTGATGTTTTTGCTTTCCTGCCCCTGGAAGATCCTGAATCAGCACCTTCAGGGGAATGAGTTAGATCAGAGTGAGAACAGAGGGGGAGGGAGAGTGGGATGGTGCTTTCAATTTTGTGGAATAACAAAAGAAAAGAACTTTCCGCAGAAAGTAGAATTCCTTGTTCAGAATTTCTACCCTGCACTGACAGTGATGACTTTTGTAATCTCTTTTTACATTTCAGGATCTGAAGATGGAAGTTTCAAAATCAACAGATGAAGACCTTACGCCCAAAACGTCAACTCTCCTGCTCCTCGGATGCTGCCTGACCTGCTGTGCTTTTCCAGCGCCGCACTAACTGACTCTGACTCTCCAGCGTCTGCAGTCCTTACTTTGACGTCCATGTCTGACAGTCATTCAATCCATCGGGACAGCAACAGTTTTCATCTATGATTCTGTGAGAAGGAGCAAAGCTTTTTGGTTCCGTTTTCAGCATCAGTGGGACTGG
The DNA here is from genome assembly GCF_020745735.1 of Hemiscyllium ocellatum. Taxonomy (NCBI): domain Eukaryota; kingdom Metazoa; phylum Chordata; class Chondrichthyes; order Orectolobiformes; family Hemiscylliidae; genus Hemiscyllium; species Hemiscyllium ocellatum. The sequence continues at coordinate 1,240,782 of NW_026867498.1, forward strand.
ATGAGAGACCCTACCGTTGCAGTGCACTGAGTGAGGAGCGTGTAACAGCTCTACGGTTTGGAAAGAGGAATTCACGGTGGAGAGAAGCTCCACATGCGTTTGTGTGGGGCTGAAGCTTCGGCCATGGAGAAACCCGAGGAATCCCGCCCTGTGGAGAAACCATGGAAGTGTGGCGACTGTGGGAAAGGCTTGTTTCCCGTCTGCCCTGGGGACCCATTGGCGCAGTCACACTGGGGAGAGGCCGTTCCCCTGCCCTGACTGTGGGAAGGGCTTCAGCAATTCCTCCAACCTCCAGACCCACCAGTGGATCCACATAGGGGGAGAGGCCCTTAAGCTGCCCCGAGTGCAGGAAGGCCTTTACCCAGGCCACCTCCTTGCTGACCTCCCAGCGGGATCACGCGGCATTGCAGGGGGATTGAAAGAAAGATGGCCGAGTGTCTTTACCAACTGCACTATCAACCCAGTTCCAGTGGCTCCTGAGTTCGATTCCCACCGCGACAGATGGTGGAATTGGAATTTGGTCAGAAGTCTGGAGTTCAGAATCTAACGGTGAAACCATTGTCGGTGGGGTGGGGGTGGAAGAAAACCCCCATCTGATTCACTCAGTTCTTTTTTAGAGAAGACTTGAGCGGGTATTAGAGCAGTCGTCCCAGCTGCATCATTTACACGGTCTGGCCTACACGTGACTCCAGACCCACAGTAGTCTGGTTGACTCTACGCTGCTCATCCAACTTACTTGGATACAGGTTGAAATTGCTGAGTGAGGCAATACTTCCTCCAGGTTAAGGCTTTACCAAGGATCCAATTACAAAGGGACAACTCAGTGGTGACCAATAATGAAGAAAGTGAGGGGTTGCACTTTGACCTTGAGCTGTTTTAAAAAAAATTGCTACTTTTTCTCTGCCTTTCTGCTGGGAGATTCTGAAGCTGTAACAAAGTTGGGTCACAATAAAGATTACCTGAACTTCACACTGAGCTCAGACTCTCAATGAGAGCTTTAAACTGCAACAGGCTTTTGGTTTAAAACTGCTGATTTCTTACAGGAGAAAGTGAGAACTGCAGATGCTGGAGATCAGGGTCAAGATTAGAGTGGTGCTGGCAAAGCACTGCAGGTCAGGCAGCGTCCGAGGAGCAGGAAAATCGACATTTCGGGTTTATTCCAGACTGCAACGTCCTTACTCTGTCAACCATCTGTGAATAAGGTACTCTCTTCACAACTCCTTTTCCATTTTTTTCATTCTGGGCTTCAATTTATGACTTGCAGCAACTGAAAGGAAAGAGAATGATTCCATGGAATGGACAGATTCGGGAAAAGTTTGTTTATAAACAGAGTGTTTCATGTATTAGGTGAATGTAAAGAGGATGTGGTGGATGCATGTTCAGATGCAACGTTTAAAAGACATGTAGATAAGTACATGAATAGGGAAGGTGTGGAGGTATATGGGCCAAACACTGGCAAGTGGCACTAGTTTAGTTTGAGAACATAGTCAGCGTGGCACAGTTGGACTGAAGGGTCCGTTTCTGTGCTGTCTGACCGTAACTGTTCTGTCGTAGTCTTAAAACCATTTTCTTGCCTTCCACTTTAAATGTGGTTACTGTACCTGCGTCCAACACAAACCACAAAAAACCCTCATGCACACAACATAAAAATCCACACTTTATTGTTCAGAACTCAGCCTTGAATAAATTCAATGACCCCCTAACTGCAGGAAGACATCCCCACTTCTAATCTCAGTTCAGCCTGCTAATATACCACTTGCCTTGCTGCACCTGTCTGACAACTGGCATTGACTGATGTAGAAGGATGCTGCTAATCAAAGCACTGATCACAGGCTGGTCTGGTTTCAGGACCTGATTGCTCTATCCTCTGTTGATCTCCCTGTTCCCACAGACTAAGATGTCGGTCTGTTCTCAGCTTTGCTGGATTTCTGCTCAAGCTTGGACCCCGCCTTTTATAACTATTCAATCAAGACCCAAGCCACAATCTCCCAGCCTGTCAACTATCCTAATACAAGGTGTAGTCATAGCAGAGAATCAAACAAGAAAAATGAAACAAAATCATAAATAAATAGGTGCACGTGCTTAATGTTTGTTCATGAGGAAGTAAACCAGAAATAGGGGACTCCCAGGAATCTCAGTGCCCTACTTGAGGAATTCTGTCACCCTTACACCTATTAGGATCCAGCTATGAATTACAACAACATTTACACCAACAGAGATAAAGCATCGGTTATCAAATAGAGATAAACAGCACGGAAATAGACTGTTTCTCTATCTCATGCACACACGAGATAGATCATCCATGGGGGTGAGTTTGTATTTGCAGCATGCTGTTTGCAAATACATTCTACTTTGCAAGATTTGTGAAGGTTTGTAGCTCAGGTTGAGGATTAGGGTGTAGGTTTGCTCACTGAGCTGTAGGTTTGATATCCAGACGTTTCATTACCTGGCTAGGGAACATCATCAGTGGTGACCTCCAAGTGAAGCGAAGCTGTTGTCTCCTGCTTTCGATTTATATGTTTGTCCTGGATAGGGTTCCTGGGGCTTGTGGTGATGTCATTTCCTGTTCATTTTCTGAGGGGTTGATAGATGGTATCGAGATCTATGTGTTTGTTTATGGCGTTGTGGTTGGAGTGCCAGGCCTCTAGGAATTCACTGGCATGTCTTTGCTTAGCCTGTCCCAGGACAGATGTTGTCCCAGTCGAAGTGGTGTTTTTTTTCATCTGTATGTAGGGCTACGAGGGATAGAGGGTCGTGTCTTTTTGTGGCTAGCTGGTGTGCGTGTATCCTGGTGGCTAACTTTCTTCCTGTTTGTCCTACGTAGTGTTTGTGGCAGTCCTTGCAAACCCCGGAACCCTATCCAGGACAAGCATCTAAATAGGAAGCAGGAGGCAACAGCTTCGCTTCACTTGGAAGTCACCACTGATGATGTTACCTAGCCAGGTAATGAAACGTCTGGATATCAAACCTACAGCTCAACGAGCAAACCTGCACCCTAAACATTCTATTTTTCTGAAAGACTGCACAATCTGCAGCAGTCAATACATGTAATATATTGGAAATTCCACTTTGAAAATAGATAATGGGCCCACTACGTTTTGGATGTGAGCATAAGTGGCACAGTTAGTATGTTTGCTGATGTCACCAAAATTGGAGGTGTAGTGGACAGCGAAGGAGGTTACCTCAGATTACAATGGGATCTTGATCAGATGGGCCAATGGGCTGAGAAGTGGCAGATGGAGTTTAACTTAGAGAAATATTAGGTGCTGCACATATTGGTAAGGTCTTAGGGAGTGTTGCTGAACAAAGAGATCATGGATTGCAAGTTCATAGCTCCTTGAAAGTGGAGTTGCAGGTTGATAGGATAGTGAAGATGGTGTTTTGTACGCTTTCCTTTATTGGTCAGAATATTGACTACAGGAGTTTGGAGGTCGTGTTACTGCTGTACAGTTGGAATATTGTGTGCAATTCTGGTTTCCTTCCTATGAGAAAGATGTGAAATTTATGGGTGGCACGGCGGTACAGTGGTTAGCACTGCTGCCTCACAGCGCCAGAGACCCGGCTTCACTTCCCACCTCAGGTGACTGTGTGTGGAGTTTGCACATTCTCCCTGTGTCTGTGTGGGTTTCGTCCAGGTGCTCCGGTGTCCCCACAATCCAAAAATGTACAGGTTAGGTGAATTGGCCATGCTAAATTGCCTGTAGTGTTAGGTGAAGGGGTAAATGTAGGAGTATGGGTCTGGGTGGTATACACTTCGGCGGGTTGGTGTGGACTTGTTGGGCTGAAGGGCCTGTTTCCACGCTGTAAGTAATCTAATCTAATCTAAAAAGATTTACAAGGATGTTGCCAAGACTGGAGGATTTGAGCTATAGGGAGAGACCGAACAGGCTGGGGCTGTTTTCCCTGGAGCGTCTGTGGCTGAGGGGTGACCTGAGAGGTTTATAAAATCATGAGGGGCATGGATAGGATAGATAGACAAAGTCTTTTCCATGGAATGGGAGAGTCTAAAACTAGAGGTCATAGGTTTAGGGTGAGGGGAAAGATATGAAAGAAACCTAAGGGACAACCTTTTCATTTAGAGGGTGGTACGTGTATGGAATGAGCTGCCAGAGGAAGTGGTGGAGGCTGGTACAATTGCAATATTTAAAAGGCAACTGGGGGGATATGGGCCCCGTGCTGGCAGGTGGGACTAGATTGGGTTGGGATATCTGGTCGGTATATACGAGTTGTCCAGGTTCAGGTGGATTGACAGTACTAAAATACCCATAGTGCCCAGGGATGTGCAGGTTAGGTGCATTAGTCAGGGGTAAATATTGAGCAATAGGGGTAGGGGAATTGCGTGGTGGGTTACCCTTTGGAGGATCGGTGTGTAGTCTTTGGGTCGAGTGGCCTGCTTCCACACTCTGGGGAGTGTCTGAAGGGGAAGGGATTTTTGTAAACTGTGCAAGGCAACGCAGGCGTAGTGCGGGGGCCTGCTGTTGGCCTTGCCCTGTAAATAATCTAATCTAATCTAAGAAAAGGTAACCAGAATGTGCTGCTGGGCTCAGGCTCTCATTGAAAGCTCCAAGCGGTTTTTGTTTTAAAGCTGCTCATTCCTTGCAGCCGCCTGCACTAAGTTTCCAATGTCGTGTATCAGATGGAGCAGTGAATGAGTAGCTGGTTTCATTAGAAATTATAAACTTTTCAGGAGTGCAGGCACTGCATCGTTTCATTGGCAGTTTACTGGCAGCGCCGGGAGGTATGGGCTGTGTTCATGAGAAAGGAGGTGGAGGTGCTGCTGTTGGACTAGGTGGGACAAGGTTTAAAAATCACAACACCGGGTTATAGTCCAACAGTTTTATTTGGAAGCACTAGCTTTCGGAGCGCTGCTCCTTCATTGGGTAGCTGTGGAGCAGGATCATAAGACACAGAGTTCAGAGCAAAAGGTCAGTATCATGCAACTTGATATGATATATTGACAAATGTAGATTGATGTTAAGCATTCAGCACACTTACCTTAATTGTTGACACCATTGAATAAAGGAGTTGGGACATCATGTTGAAGTTGTACAGGATGTTGGTGAAGTCACTTGTGGAGTACTGAGAAGGCTTCTGGTGGCCCTGTAATAGGAAGAATACTATTACAGAAGGTTCAGTAAAGATTTACCAGGATGTTGCCAGGACTGGAGGGTTTGAGTTATGAGGAGAAGCTGAGACTCTCTTCACTGGAGCACAGGAGGTTGAGGGGTGACCTCATTGAGATTGATATAATCATGAGGGCTCTAAGTAACATGAACGTCAAATAGCGAGGAGCCTGCACGGTTATATCAAGTGAGTGGGGAAGAAATTGTGGCATTTGGACACTTTACATCCATCAGAAACAGCATCTCCATAGAGCATACTGTGCATGTCAGGTGAGGTGCCAGAAGACTGGAGGTTGGCTAACGTGGTGCCACTGTTTAAGAAGGGTGGTAAGGACAAGCCAGGGAACTATACACCAGTGTGCCTGACATCAGTGGTGGGCACATTCCTGGAGTGAATCCTGAGGGACAGGATGTACATGTATTTGAAAAGGCAAGGACTGATTAGGGATAGTCAACGTGGCTTTGTGCGTGGGAAATCATGTCTCTCAAACCTGATTGAGTTTTTTAAGGAAGTAACGAAGAGGATTGAGGAAGGTAGAGCAGTAATGTGATTTATATGGACTTTAGTTAGGCCTTCGACAAGGTTCCCCATGGGAGACTGGTTAGCAAGGTTAGATCTCATAGAATACAGAGAGAACTAGCCATTTTGATACAGAACTGGCTGAAAGGTAGAAGACAGAGGGTGGTGGTAGAGGGTTGTTTTTCAGACTGGAGGCCTGTGATCAGTGGAGTGCCACAAGGATAGGTGTGGGTCCTCTACTTTTTGTCATTTACATAAATGATTTGGATGCGAGCATAAGAGGTACAGTTATTAAGTTTGCAGATTACACCAAAATTGGAGGTGTAGTGGACAGCGAAGGGGGTTACCTCCAATTACAACAGGACCGTGACCAGTTAGGCCAATGGGCAGAGAAGTGGCAGATGGAGTTTACCTCAGATAAATGCGAGTTGCTGTGTTTTGGGAAAGCAAATCTGAGCAGGACTTATACACTTCATGGTAAGGTCCTTGGGAGCGTTGCTGAACAAAGAGACCCTGGAGTGCAGGTTCATAGCTCCTTGAAAGTGGAGTCATAAGTAGATAGGATAGTGAAGGCGGCGTTTGGTATGCTTTGTTTTACTGGTAAGAATATTGAATATAGGAGTTGGGAGGTCATGTGGCGGCTGTACAGGACATTAGTTCGGCCACTGTTGAAATATTGCGTACAATTCTGGTCTCCTTTCTATTGGAAACTTATGAAACTTGAAAGGGTTCAGAAAAGATTTACAAGCATGTTGCCAGGGTTGGAGCATTTGCAGTAGAGGGAGAGGCTGAACAGGTGGGGCTGTTTTCTCTGGAGTGTCAGAGGCTGAGGGGTGACCTTATCGAGGTTTACAAAATTGAGGGGCATGAACAAGATAAATAGACGGTGTTTTTCCCTTGAGTCGGGGAGTCCAGAAATAGAGGGCATAGGTTTAGAATGAGGGGGGAAAGATATAAAAGAGACCTATGGGGCAATTTTTTCACACAGAGGGTGGTACATGTACATGGAATGAGCTGCCAGTGGAAGTGGTGGAGGCTGGTACAAATGCAACATTTGAGGTAGTATTAGGGATGGCAGTGCAGAGAGGGCAATGTTCCTCTTGCAACATGTATGAGGTGAGGGAAGCCATTAGCGTCCCTGCTGAGTACACTTGCAAGAAGTGCACCCATCTCCAGCTCCTCCAAACCCGTGTTAGGGAACTGGAGCTGGAGTTGGATGAACTGCGGATCATTCGGGAGGCAGAGGAGGTCATAGATCGGAGCTTTAGGCAAGTAGTTACTCCGAAAGTTCAAGATAGATGGGTGACAGTGAGGGGGAGTGGGAGGAGGAAGCCAGTGCAGGGACCCCCTGCGGTCATTCCCCTCAAGAACAAGTATACCGTTTTGGATACTTGTGGGGGGGATGACTTACCAGGGGCAAGCACCGAGGTTCCGGCCTCTGGCACGGAGCCTGGCCCCGTTGCTCAGAAGGGTAGGGTGGAGAAAGGTAGAGCAATAGTTCTTGGGGACTCGATAGTGAGGGGTACAGACAGACGGTTTTGTGGGGGCGACAGGGACTCACGTTTGGTATGTTGCCTCCCAGGTGCAAGGGTACGTGATGTCGCTGATCGTGTTTTCCGGGTCCTTAAGGGGGAGGGGGAGCAGCCCCAGATCGTGGTCCACGTTGGCACCAACGATATAGGTAGGAAGAAGGGTGAGGATGTCAGACAGGCTTACAGGGAGCTAGGTTGGAAGCTCAGAGTTAGAACAAACAGAGTTGTAGTCTCTGGTTTGTTACCCGTGCCACGTGATAGAGAGTCAAGGAATAGGGAGAGAGAGCAGTTAAATGCGTGGCTACAGGGATGGTGCAGGAGGGAGGGATTCCGGTTTCTGGACAACTGGGGTCCTTTCTGGGGAAGGTGGGACCTCTATAAAAAGGATGGGCTACACCTGAACCTGAGGGGCACCAGTGTCCTTGGGGGGAGGTTTGCTAGTGCTCTTTGGGAGGGTTTAAACTAACTCCGCGGGGGCATGGGAACCAGGACTGTAGCTTTAGGGTACAGGACCTTGAGTGTAGGGAGGTTAGGAATAATGCAGCGATCTCTAAGGAGGGTGCCTGTAACCAGAAAGGAGGATTGAAGTGTGTATACTTCAATGCCAGAAGTATAAGGAATAAGGTAGGTGAACTTGCAGCGTGGGTTGGTACCTGGGACTTCGATGTTGTGGCCATTACAGAGACGTGGGTAGAACAGGGACAAGAATGGCTGTTGCACGTTCCAGGGTTCAAATGTTTTAGTAGGATCAGACATGGGGGTAAAAAAAGGGGGAGGCGTGGCATTACTTGTCAAAGACAGTATCACAGCAGTGGAATGGACGATGGAAGAGGACTTGCCATCTGAGGTAGTTTGGGCTGAGGTTAGAAATAGGAAAGGTGAGGTCACCCTGTTAGGTGTTTTCTACAGGCCTCCTAATAGTCCTAGAGAAGTAGAGGATAATATTGCGAGGATGATTCAGGAAAAGAGTGAAGGTAGCAGGGTGGTTGTTATGGGGGACTTTAACTTCCCAGATATTGACTGGGAGAGCTATAGCTCGAGTTCATTAGATGGGTCGGTGTTTGTACAATGTGTGCAGGAGGGTTTCCTGATACAATATGTCGACAGGCCAACAAGAGGGGAGGCTATATTGGATTTGGTTCTAGGTAATGAACCAGGCCAGGTGTTAGACTTGGAGGTAGGTGAGCACTTCGGGGACAGTGACCACAACTCGGTGACTTTTACTTTAGTGATGGAGAGGGATAATCGTGCGCCGCAGGGCAAGAGCTATAGCTGGGGGCAGGGAAATTATGATGCAGTGAGGCATGACTTAGGTTGTGTGGATTGGAAAAACAGGCTTCAAGAGAAGAACACTAATGAGATGTGGGGATTGTTCAAGGAGCAGCTACTGCGTGTCCTCGATAGGTATGTACCAGTCAGGCATGGTGTAAAGGGCCTTGTGAGGCAGCCGTGGTTTAGTAAGGAATTGGAGTCCCTTGTGAAAGGGAAGAAGGCGGCATATGTAAAGATGAGGCGTGAAGGTTCAGTAGGGGCGATTGAGAGTTATAAGGTAGCCAGGAAGGAGCTAAAGAGGGAGCTAAGAAAAGCGAGAAGGGGACATGAAAAGTCTTTAGCTGGTAGGATTAGGGAAAACCCAAAGGCTTTCTATAGGTATGTCAAGAATAAAAGGATGACTAGGGTAGGTATCGGTCCAGTCAAGGATAGTAGTGGGAAGTTGTGTGTGGAGGCGGAGGAGATTGGAGAGACATTAAATCAGTACTTTTCATCAGTATTCACTCAGGAACAGGACACTGTTGCTGATGTGAATATGGAATCACAAATAATTAGAATGGATGCCCTGGAAATATGCAGGGAATTGGTTTTGGGAATATTGGAAAGGATGAATATAGATAAGTCTCCTGGGCCTGATGGCATTTACCCCAGGATCCTATGGGAAGCTAGGGAGGAGATAGCAGAGTCATTGGCCTGGATTTTTATGTCGTCATTGTCAACGGGAATAGTACCAGAGGACTGGAGGATAGCGAATGTGGTCCCATTGTTCAAGAAAGGGAGTAGGGATAGCCCTAGTAACTATAGGCCAGTGAGTCTGACTTCAGTGGTGGGCAAAGTCTTAGAGAGAATGGTAAGGGATAAGATTTATGAACATCTGGGTAGGAATAACGTGATCAGGGATAGCCAGCATGGTTTTGTGAAGGGCAGGTCGTGCCTCACAAACCTTATTGAGTTCTTCGAGAAGGTGACTAAGGAAGTGGATGAGGGTAAAGCAGTAGATGTTGTGTATATGGATTTTAGTAAGGCGTTAAATAAGGTTCCCCATGGTAGGCTAATGCTAAAACTTCGGAGGTATGGCATTGAGGATACATTAGAGGTTTGGATTAGGAATTGGCTGGCTGGAAGGAGACAGAGGGTAGTAGTTGATGGATTATGTTCATCTTGGAGCGCAGTTACTAGCGGTGTACCACAAGGATCTGTTTTGGGACCATTGCTTTTTGTTATCTTTATAAATGATCTAGAGGAAGGACTTGAAAGCTGGGTAAGCAAGTTTGCGGATGACACGAAAGTCGGTGGAGTTGTGGATAGTGAGGAAGGAAGTGGTAGGTTACAGCGGGATATAGATAAGTTGCAGAGCTGGGCGGAAATGTGGCAAATGGAATTCAATGTAGCTAAGTGCGAAGTCGTTCACTTTGGTAGGAATAACAAGATGATGGATTACTGGGCTAATGGTAGGCTACTTGGTAGTGTGGATGAGCAGAGGGATCTTGGTGTCTATGTACACAGATCTCTGAAAGTTGCCACCCAGGTAAATAGTGCTGTGAGGAAGGCATATGGTGTACTGGGCTTTATTGGCAGAGGAATTGAGTTCCGGAGTCCTGAGGTCATGTTGCAGTTGTATAAGACTCTGGTGAGGCCTCATCTGGAGTATTGTGTGCAGTTTTGGTCGCCATACTATAGGAAGGATGTGGAAGCTTTAGAACGAGTGCAGAGGAGGTTTACCAGGATGTTGCCTGGAATGGTAGGAAGATCGTATGAGGAAAGGCTGAGGCACTTGGGGCTGTTCTCATTGGAGAAGAGAAGGTTTAGGGGAGATCTGATAGAAGTGTATAAGATGATTAGGGGTTTAGATAGGGTAGATACTAAGAACCTTTTACCGCTAATGGAGTCAGGTGTTACTAGGGGACATAGCTTTAAATTAAGGGGTGGTAGGTATAGGACAGATGTTAGGGGTAGATTCTTCACACAGCGGGTTGAGAGTTCATGGAATGCCCTGCCCGTATCAGTGGTGAACTCTCCTTCTTTATGTTCATTTAAGCGGGCATTGGATAGGCATTTGGAAGTTATTGGGCTAGTATAGGTTAGGTAGGACTCGGTCGGCGCAACATCGAGGGCCGAAGGGCCTGTACTGCGCTGTATCCTTCTATGTTCTATGTTCTATGTTCTATTTGGATGGGTATATGAATAGGAAGGTTTTGGAGGGATGTGGGCCAGGTGTTGAGGGACGGAACTAGATTGGGTTGGGATATCTGGTCAGCATGGACGGGTTGGACCGAAGGGTCTGTTTCCATGCTGTACATTTCTATGACTCGATGCTGGTTCAGCAAAAGCCGCGCATGCTGTTCGCTGTATGCAAATCCTTCTTCAGATGGACCAATGAGAAGCCAGACAAGGAGCCTGGTCCTCCTGCCAATCAGAGCTCCCCAATTGTCTGAATGCGGAAGATGGACCATCAGGTTCTGAAGCTGCTGCTCCTCTCCAAATGAAGATCGAGCTTCACTTCAGACTGCAACTTCCTTCCTCTATCCACCATCTGTGAGTACGGCACTCTCTTTTCCATTTCATTTTTTTCATTCTGGGATTAAATTGTTGACTTGCAACAACTGAAAATAAACCGAGTGAATCCAGGGAGGGGACAGAGTCGGGAAACGTTGGTCCAGGTCTGTGTCTCAATTGGCATACACATGGCAAATGCAGTCCCAGTGTGAAGTTATAGCCTCTCATGAAAAAAAACTGCCAAAAGGAGGTACGTTGTGTAAATGGTGATATATTGGGATGTGAAGAAAGTGAGGACTGCAGATGTTGGAGAGGAGGGTCGAAAAGTGTGGCACTGGAAAAGCACAAGAGGTCAGACAGCATCCGAGGAGCAGGAGAATCGACGTTTCAGGCACGAGCCCTTCCTCGGGAATGATGTGTGGATGTAAAAAGTGGCCTCAGCATCCGTCCACACCAGTCACTGCCAGTTGTCAGACGTGTGCAAGTAATCAGCAAGGCAAGAGGTATATTAGCAAGAGGAATTGATTTCAGAAGTAGGGATGTCTTCCTGCAGTTAGGGGGTCATTAAATGTATTCAAGGCTGAGTTCATCTGATTTTGGAACAACAATGAAGTGGATGTTGATGGGGAAAGGCAAGTAAAATGATTTTAAGACCAGTACAGAACAGTTACAGAGTCATACAGCACAGAAACAGACCCTTTAGCCCAACAATTGTGGGCGGCACAGTGGTTAGCACTGCTGTCTCACAGCGCCTGAGACCCGGGTTCAGTTCCCGACTCAGGCGACTGACTGTGTGGAGTTTGCACGTTCTCCCCGTGTCTGCGTGGGTTTCCTCCGGTGCTCCGGTTTCCTCCCACAGTCCAAAGATGTGCGGGTCAGGTGAATTGGCCATGCTAAATTGCCTGTAGTGTTAGGTAAGGGGTAAATGTAGGGGTATGGGTGGGTTGCACTTCGCCGGGTTGGTGTGGACTTGTTGGGCCGAAGGGCCTGTTTCCACACTGTAAGTAATCTAATCTAATCTAAATTGGGCTCCTCGGATGCTGCCTGAACTGCTGTGCTCTTCCAGCACCACAAATCCAAAATCTGGTTTCCAGCATCTGCAGTCATTGTTTTTACCTTCAGCCCAACTACTCCATGCTGACTATATCCACAAACTAAACTAGTCCTACCTGCCTGTGTTTGGCCCATATTCCTCCGAACCTTTCCTATTCATGTACTTATCCAAATGTCTTTTAAACGTTGTTACTCAACTTGCATCCACCATTTCCTCTGGACATTCATTCCACACACAAACCACTTTTTACAAAAAAAAGTGCTCCTCATGTGTTTTTTAAATCTTTCTCCTCTCACCTTAATTTGCTCCCTAATCTTGAAACGACACATGCCGTTCACCTTATCTTTGCCCCTCATGGTTTTGTCAACTTCTATACAGAGAACAAAGAACCTTGCAGCACAGGAACAGGCCCTTCAGCCCTCCAAGGCTATGCTGATCGAGATACTCGATCTAAACTTGTCACCTATTTTCTAAGGATCTGTATCCCTTTGCTCCTGGCCCATTCATGTATCTGTCTAGATACATCTTAAATGATGCTCTCGATCTCACCCCTACTGCCTCCGCTGGCGATGCATTCGAGGCACCCACCACCCTCTGCGTATATCTCCCTCAAACTTTTCCCCTCTCACTTTGAACTTGTGAGCCTGAGTAATTAAGACTTCCCCTCTGGGAAAATAATTCATCCTATCCACCCCTGTCTACACCCCTCATGGTTTTTAGGCCTCAATCAAGACCCACCCCCCCAACCCACCCATCCACTTTACCTCCTTATTTCCAATGAAAATAATCCTAATCTGCTCAACCTCTCCTCATAGCTACTGCTCTCGGTAACAGGCAACATCCTGGCGAACCTCCTCCGCACTCTCTCCAAAGTATCCACATCCTTTTGGAAATCTGGTGACCGGAATTGTACGCAGTATTCCAAATGTGGCCAAACCAAAATCTTTTATATCTTTAACATGACCTGCCAGCTCTTTTACTCAATCTGTCCGATGATGGAACGTGTGTTGTATGCTGCCTTGACCGCTCTGACATGCATTGCCACCTTCAGAGAACAATAGACATGAACACCCAGATCTCGCAATAAATCAATTTCCCCCTGGACCTTTCCATTTACTGTATGATTCGCTCTTGAATTGCATCTTCCAAAATGCAAGACCTCGCATTTGTCTGGATTGAACTCCATCTGCCATTTCTCTTCCCAACTCTCCAATCTATATATTCTGCTGTATCGTCTGACAGTCCCCTTCACTCTCTAATATTCCATCAATCTAAATGTCATCTACAAACTCGCTAATGAGGCACCCGACACCTTCACCTTTCAACCTCTTGTGCTCCAGTGAAAACAAGTCCCAGCCTACCCACCAATAGGTGTGAATTCTGTCTGGGTCCCAATGTCGAGTCGGCCTGACATTTTTGATAGAAAAGCTCTGCATTTAAATTATGTTTTTGAAAAAATTACATGAAACAGGTTCTGGGATTAACATACCAAAGAACAGAACCCCATTCTAAAAGATGAATGATTTAATCTAAATTGTTTAATGTATCACATCTCCATGACACTGGATTCCTTTGGATATAAACAGTCTAATCATCGTATTCTCCATAACCACCTGAAGCAGCAGCACTGTTGGTTAGCACTGCTGCCTTACAGCGCCAGAGATCTGGGTTCAATTCCCACCTCGGGCAACTGTCTGGGTGGAGTTTGCACATTCTCCCCATGTCTGCGTGGGTTTTCTCCGGTGATCCGGTTTCGTCCCACAGTCCAAAGATCTGCAGGTTAGGTGAATTGGCCATACTAAATTGCCCTTAGTGTTAGGTGAAGGGGTAAATGTAGGGGAATGGGTCTGGGTGGGTTGCTCTTTGAAGGGTCTGTTTGGGCTGAAGGGCCTGTTTCCACACTAGGTAATAAAATCTAAAGTAAATCTAATCACTCTGAAAGCTCGGGCTTCCAAACAAACCACGTTATAGCAGCAGCGGGAGGTGTGGACTATATTCAGTAAACAGCACCCACTGTGCTTTGCCAGTTGTGGTCTTCTCTACATCAGGAAGACCGAGTGTAAACTTGGGGAATGGTTTGCCGAGCATCACAGCCAGGTCCACAGAGGCAGAGCGGACTTCCCAGTCTCCACCCATTTTAATGCCCCTTCCCACTTCCCTTCTGACAAATTGGAGGAACAAAACCTCATCTTGTCTGAGCAGTCCACAGCCCGGAGGACTCGACACTGAGTTCTCCAATTTCAAATAATCTCCCATCCCATCCCCCAACTCACTTCCCAGCCCCTTCCACTCTTCCCTGCTAACTAGATTCCATCCTCCCATTCACCAACCAGGTTATGGGGATAAGGCAAGAACAGGATACTGATTGAGGATGATCAGCTATGATCATAATGATTGGTGGTGCTGGCTCGAAGGGCAGAAGAACTGCCTCCTGCACCTATTGTCTATTGTACCCTCTACCTGTCTCCACCTATCCTCACTTCATCACCCTGCCCCCAGCACACCCTTGTTCCACAGCTCTGCCTATACACACCCCCAGTCCTGAACAAGGGTTACACCAGATACCTCAACTCCTCCACCTCCTGATACTGCCTGGCTTGCTGCGTTCTTCCAGTCTACTGCCTGTCTACGTTGCCAATTGAGACAAAGGCTTGGACTAACTTTTCCAGAGTCTGTCCCCTCGCTGGATTCACTCCCATTCCTTTCAGTTGTTCCAAGTCAACAATTGAACCCCAGAATGAAACGTAAATGGAAAAGGGGGTGAGAAAAGAGAATGCTGTACTCACAGATGTTGGACAGAAGAAGGAAGCTGCAGTCTGAGTGAAACTCAATCTTCATTGAGAGAGAGGAGAGGCAGGAGCTTCAGAACCTCATGGCCCAACTTCCGCATTCACCAATAGGGGAGCTCCGAATGGCAGGAGGACAAGTCTCCTTCCGGTCCTCCAGTGATCCTTATTTGTCCATCAAAAGTAGGTTTCGCCCCTTTTCTGCTGACAATGAGGAACACGCCCAATATTTTGGTGACACTGGCAAACATGTGCCCTGCTTGTTGACACCGAGGAGTGTACACAATATGCTCTGTAGCAATGCTGGTGTTATTGACAGGCATTTGGAAACTTAAAATCTATCAGAGATCCAAAAAGACAGAGCGATATTTTTTTTTCCCCCATGTGGCTCGATATTTGATTGAGCAGCAAGACAAATGCAAAAGCAATGTTTTTAAGTCTTTTCCTCCGTGTTGGGGTGACCTTCACAACTAGAGGACATGGTTTAGGGTGAGGCCACAAAGATATAAAAGGTACCTGAAGGGCAATGTTTCCATGCAGAGAGTGGTGCAGTTATGGAATGAGCTGCCACAGGAAGTGGTGGAGGCTGATATTATTACTGCCTTTAAAAGGTGTCTGGATGGATATATAAATAGGAATGGTTTAGAGGGATATAGTGCTGGCAAAGGGGACTAGATTCATGTAGGGTATCTGGTTGGCGTGGACAGGTTGGACTAAATGGGTCTGTTTCCGTGCTGTACATCTGACTCTAAATAATAAAAAGTCTACTTTTCCAATGAACAACCTATCTCCATGTTAACAAGGCTTAGAGCACAACCTGCTTTACAAACCATTCTCAACAGGTCCTGCCCCTTCAATGACTGAGGAACATATACATGCTGGTGCATAGTATCCTTCACTAGTATTTACACACTACCCTCAGCAATTGCACAAGTAACAGCAAAGGGCAAACAGCACAAGGATTAAACACACACAGTGAGGGGTAAACAGCACAAGGATTAAACACACAGTGAGGGGTAAACAGCACAAGGATTAAACACACAGTGAGGTGTAAACAGCACAAGGATTAAACACACAGTGAGGGGTAAACAGCACAAGGATTAAACACACAGTGAGGGGTAAACAGCACAAGCGCCAGTAAAAGCAGATGGAAAGTGAGTGTAAAATGTGACTATGACAGGACAGGCCCCACATTCCTTCCCCTCCGTCCCCCCCACAACCTGCCTCACCTTTCACCTCCCGGGCCCAGTACCTTCCAGGTGGCCCCATAGTTGACACAGGGGCCGCCCCACGACCAGTAGAACTCCACCACCCAGGCGCCCGACCAGTTCCCAAGCAGGTCCTTAACCCCATCCGCCTCCAGAATGTTCACCGGCTCCTGGCTGCTGTACAGCCGGCCGGTGTGGCCGTGACACAGCAGCTGCGCCAGGAAGGCGGCGGCGGCGGCGGCCAGTGCCGGGTGTCTGCCCCGGGCCGCACGGCGCCATTTTCCTAACGGCCGCCCTCCCGCCGCTTCCTCGCTCGAGCGACTTCTCCTCCCAACCGCCTTCGCCCCCGCGTGACGTCTGCACGGGGGGATGGGCGGGGCCGGGGGAGCCTCACCGTCACCAAGCAACAGCCACCTCGCGCTACAACTGCTCATTCACAAAAACAAACTCTCCTGTCTCGCTCTGCAGCTGCAGGGGGGGACACTGCCACGTTTCGAGGAGCCCTGTCTACATTGGGAAAGCTCACCGCTCCATTTAAACACATATTCCGACATCTAACGGAACGGCCTCATATCTAAAGGGGGCAATCTGCATTTTAAAGGGACATGGACATTTTAACGGGTATTTCCGCAAATACAGAGATGTAAATGGACGAGATTACATTTCAAAGGGATGTGGCACATTCAAAGGGATATCTTAATATGTAAAGTGACGCAGTTATATCTAAATGAATCTACATTTCGAAGAGACGTTGCCCTGTTTGTAAGTAGAGACAATAGGTGTGAATTCTGTCTGTGCCCCAATGTTCAGTCAGACTGACATTTTTCTCAGAAAAGCTCTGCACTTAAATTACATTCTTGAGAAGGTAATTTATAGATTAGAGTGTAGGTTAGGGAGAATTGGCCGTGCTAAGTTACCCATAGTGACCAGGGATGTACAGGTTAGGGTGGATTGGCCATGGGAAATACAGAGTAAGGGGTTGGGTATGGGTGGGATACTGTTCAGAGGGCCAGAGTAAAATAGATGGGCTGAATAGCCTGCTTCCACATTGTCGGAATTCGAGACCCTCCCCAACAAAGAGGCATTTTATCTGCATCTATCCTGTCAAACCCCTTTCAGAATTCTACTGGTTTCAATAGAGGCTGCTGCCGCAGGAATACAGAAAATGTCACCTTTATTTGTGGTTAGCACTGCTGCCTCACAGCGCCAGAGCCCTGGGTTCAATTCCCCTCCCACATCTGCGTGCGTATCCTCCCACAGTCCAAAGACGTGCGGGTTAGGGTGAATTGGCCACGCTAAATTGCCCCGTAGTGTTAGGTGACGGGGGATGGGGCTGGGTGTTTTGCTCTTCGGCGGGTCGGTGTGGACTTGTTGGGACGAAGGGCCTGTTTTCACACTGTAGGGAATCTGATCTAAAGTTCTGGAATTTATACATTGATGAACGAAAACCTGCAACCTATTTTAAAAGATGAAGGACTCAGCAGCGATCCAGGTTTGTTCCAAATATTGCGTCGGTTGCATGACGCTGTGATCTGTTGCTATTAATTCTGTGTCTTATGATCCTGCAGCACAGCTCCCCGCAGAAGGAGCAGCGCTACAGAAGCTAGTGCTTCCAAATACACCTGGGTGGGCGGGGTTTACCAGGAGGGGCGGGATTTAGCCTGGGGGCGGGTTTTAGCGGGAGGGTGTAGCTCATGGGCGGGGCGTGTCTCGTGAAAGGATCGCGCGCTAGTAGGCGGGGCGATGCGGTGCGTTGAGCCTGGAGGCGCGCGGCTTTGTGGGCGGTTGCTCGAGGGGGCAGGGGGCGTGGTTTTTTTTCGCGCGGGGACCAAGGGAAGGGGTGGGTTTTGGTGCGGGAGGGGGAAAGAAGTGTGGTTCCAAGAGGCGGGGCTTTGTCTCGAAGGGGCAGGGTTTACGATGTTTGTTCGGAAGGGGCGGGTATTACGAGGTTTGTTCGGAAGGGGCGGGTATTACGAGGTTTGTTCGGAAGGGGCGGGGTTTACGTGCAGCGTTTGGGGGCGGGGTTTACGAGTCGCATTGGCGCCAGAGGGGGCGGGGCCGAGGCCGTCCCGAAGACGGAAGTGTGTCCGCGGCCTATTGCCTCCGCTGGAGTCTCGGCTGCAGCAAGTAAGGTCAAACTTTATCAGTAATTCCTTTTACAGAGTTTGTATTTAATAACCAGTAATGGCTACTCAATATCATCATAAAGTCCCAAAATGCCATTCATTTCAATCCAGAGCAGATAAGCACTAAGAGTTAATATTCTACGGGATTCAACAGCCTCAGCACTAAAATGGTCTCACAAGGGAACGGCTGTGAATGTTATCACTTGGTGTCCTGTTCACACAGATTCACCGATGCTGAGGCAAACCTTCTTAATTGTTCTCTTTAAGTTCTCTCCTCTTTCTCAGCCTTCCTGCCTGTTTATTTTCTAGTGCAGTAAATGTGTTCAATAATTCAGCATTACATTTTAGTCTAAATGTTTAATGACAAGTTTTAAGGCTGTAGACTTTATCACCCAGATGCCCACACCCTCATTCCTCCCTTTGATTGCACCGCGATCACTGAAAGAGAAGGCTGGTCCAAACGAATGCCCTTCAAGGTGGTCCAGCCATCAACATCCTGTAGAGTGGCACCACCATCTTCGCGGCTTATCTGGTCATATTTATCATCGCCATCGACACATGTGGGTGACCCATCGGATCGCAAAAGGAGCATCATCTGGGGCAAATCTATATCTCTAAGGGACCTCATAAGCTGAGCAATTAAATACCTAACAATTCCAAGACCGAAAAACAGAAGAAAATTATTCTGACATACATAGCTAAATTGATAAGCCAATTGTACCATCAGCCTGATCTGCAGTTTCCCCAACTGGTCCCTTCAGTCATTCTGTCAAGGAATACCTGGATCTCTTCTTGTATCTTAGTAATATTGCCAGTGAGATCGGGAATGCCGTAGTGCATTTATCTTGGACAGTGGTGCAGACCTCACCCTCCCGGGCAAGTATATAGTCTAAGGCATACCGATTCTGCATAGAGTAAAGACACAGGTCTGATAATCCCAGTTTACTCTGTTCCAGAGCCTCTTTAGTCTTATTTCCTCGAATGGTCAGGCCACAAAAGAGGGAATTGCGGTGTTTTTGACTTGTCACCCCTGCCGATCCTTCCAACCTCAGGGTATTCTAGATTCCCCAGCCTATTGGGTGTCCTGTATTGTCACCCAGTCCATTGGGATCCTTCCAGTAGGAGTAAAGTTGGCTGAGACCGACCGCTGCATTCTCCTCAGATGGAGGTTCCATCGACTTGTCCACTGACCAGGACAAGGTACTGTTGTGGGAACAAGGTCTCCGATATTGATGTTATGAGGGACGTCTTTGCCATCCATGACAAGGAAATTGGTAGCTTTACCTCAGCTGAAGAAATAATAGTCCGGTTTGGTGTATATTAGGGAGAGTTTGTCAAAATAGGTTACTGAAATGTTACAGCAGGGGCTCTGGTCAGAAGTACAAGAGTAAAGGGTCGACGTTTTGCAAGAGGAGTCGCTTGAGCGCTGTAAAAAATGGGCCAAGTGACTCGAGCACCCGCACTGTATAGGAGACAATGGTCCTCAGAATGCTGTTCCCATTGGGCTCTCCCTTAGCTCTATTGTACATGGTCTTGGTGACAATATCAGATTCTGAAAAGAGAAAAGGCCTACAAATGCGTAAGGGGAGGGTTCCGTTCCAGGTCCATGTACCGGATAAGGCCTGCTGTACCCCAGCCAGTGTTACATCAGCTGTTTGTATACACAGACCGGAGCTATTGGAAAGTGATATTTCACTTCGCAGGGTCGGCAGCAGGAAGACTGATGAATAGTATGGAATCGGGGACTGGGGACTGGGCAAGTAAGTCATCTCCTGATAGAGAGGAGTAACATACTACAGCCTCTGGGGTGAAGAGCGTTCTGTGGGCCTGTATAAATAAATGGTTTGCGGATTGTGGAGTTTCCCCTATCAAGCTTCCCTTTTCTCGAGTCGGCCCGTCCTGCAAAAAGGGATGGTGTTCCCAGGCGCCATTAAAATATTTACCATAATAACGGGGTTGACCATTTTTATCCTCACTAGGCTTGCGTCTGCAGGTAAAATCAAAAAACCATGGTAACGACATGGTAACTCCCACTGATTTCTACTGTCCAGGTGGACCATCTGGTCTTTCTGATGTAAGAGTCCATTGCAATAATCAATCTTCATCACGTCCCACACGTCAAAGGCGTCTGGTCCGGTGCACTGGACCACATCTCCTCAGCATGGGTGGTGGATAATCTCTGATCATTCCTGGTCGCATCCATACTCAGTGGCTTTCCCCATCAGGGTGTTATACGTGATCAGAAAGGTGAGGAGATAGGCGATCCCCCACATGTCCCTCCTCTTAGTTCAAGTATCTGTAATAAGATTAACATTAGAACAACAGCAAAATTCAAAAACCCAACTGGACAGGGTCCACTCCTTTTGTTGGGATTCCAGTATTCTCTCCTCCTCTTCCCCACTTTTGATTGGTGCGGTCAATCAATTTGCAATGGTGCAGTTGGACCCAAGCTGAGTGCCCAGCGACTTTGACCACCGTATGGGTGGGAAGTAAAACCTGGAAGGGGTCATCCCAACGAGGTTGGAGACCTTTGCCAGTCCAGGTCTTGACGAGCACCAACGAACCCGGCTCTACCCGTGAAGAGGCTGAAAGGGAGGGAACATCGCTGTAGGCCGCACGCACCTGGGAGTGAAAGGCACGCATAACACTAGTTAGAGCAAGAACATAACCAACCATTTCTTTGGTCATGTGGTGGAAGGGGACTGAGAAGGGAGCCGAATCGTTCCAAGGGGTACGGAGGGGGTGACCAGAGAGACTCTCAGCTGAAGACAGTCGTATCTTGCCCACAGACATGGATCCCATCTGGAATAAAGCCACAGGGATTAGCATAACCAGGAGAGGCCAGACTCAGCCATTAATTTGGCAAGTTTAGTCTTGACTCTGGTTAAAACATTCACCAAGGCCGGCCGCCTGAGGATAATAAGCACCATGCAGTTGCCGACAAATACAAAGCTGGGAACAGAGTTCTCCGTTAATATTACCTACAAAGTGTGGTCCATTGTCCGAGCTAATGCACGCAGGTATACTGAAGCGGGGAATTATTTCCTGAAACAAAATCTTCACCACAGTCTCAGCAGTAGTGTGAGGAAGAGGGTAGGCTTCAGTCCACTTCAAAAAGACATCAACAATAAGCAAAACATATTTATAGCAACTCAACTCATTTCTACAACTCAATGAAGTCCAGTTGAAGTGTCTCCAAGGGACCCTCCAGCAAGGGAGTTCTCATAGAGATACTTGAACTAAGAGGTGGGGGATCACCTACCCACTGACCTGTATGATCACGCACAACATCCTGATTCGGAAAGCCACTGACTGAGTATCGATGCGATCTGGAACGATCTGAGATTATCCTGATGTCATCTGGTGCACCAGACCTGACGCTTTCAACGTGGCGTCGCTTGAGCGATGGCGTGAGCTGCCAGAGGAAGTGGTGGGTGCTGGTACGATGATATGTCAAAGGGTCCTGGACGGGCATCTGAATATGAAGGGTTCAGATGGGTGAGGGCCAAGTGATGGCAAATGCGACTGGAGTCATCGAGATGTACAGCACGGAAACAAACCCTTCAGTCCAACTCGTCCTTGCTGACAAGATAGCCAACCCAATTTAGTCCCAGCTGCCAGCACCCGGCCCATATAGGGGCCAAGTGATGGCAAACAATACTAGATTAATTTCGGATATCTGGGCAGGTTGGGCCAAAGGGTCTGTTTCTGTGCTGTGTGATTCTAATTGTCTTCAGTGAAAGCAGAAGTGTGGTTGTGAAGATTGGACTTTCAGGGCATGTTTTGCCCTGACTGGGAGCAGAAGAGTTTGACTGAAGTGTGTCGGTGTTAATGCCTTGATGTCTCATTTTGCTCCCACCTTCCTGGGGTCATTAACCATTTTGTGTCTGGTCCTTCCTCAAGAAGCTGCATTGCAGGTTCACCCTGAATTGGCACTTTGTTTTTGCTTCCCAAAATCAGACCTGCTCACTCTCAGTGTTGTGAAAGATATTAACTTTCAGGTGGAGGCATCCAAAATTCAGAGAGATGTCAGTCTTGATGTTTTTGCTTTTTCTGTCCCTGTAAGATCCTGAATCAGCACCTTCAGGGGAATTAGTTAGAGCGGAGTGAGAACAGAGGGGAAGGGAGAGTGGGATGGTGCTTTCAATTTTGTGGAACAACAAAAGAATATTCCACAGAAAGTAGAGTTGCTTGTTCTGAATTTCTACCCTGCACTGATAGTGATGACTTTTGTAATCTCTTTTTGCAGAGTATTTGAAAATCTGAAGACTGAAGTTTCAACATCTACAGATGAAGGGCTTATGTCCGAAACATTGACTCTCCTGCTCCTCGGATGCTGCCTGACCTGCTGTTTTGCCAGCGCCACATTTTTTGACTGACTCTCCAGCGTCTGCAGTCCTCACTTTGATGTCAATGTCTGACAGTCACTCAATCCATCGGGACCACAACAATTTATGACTGTGATTTCTGTGGGAGGGATAAACGCTTTTTGGTTCCTGTTTGAGGACGTTTTCAGCATCAGGTGGGACTGGACAAGAGACCCCACTGTTGGAGCGCACTGTGTGTGGAGCCTGAAACAGTTATACGGCCTGGGAAGGGGATTTCACGGCAGGGAGGGGCTCTACACGTGTTTGTGTGCAGCTGAAGCTGTGGCCATGGAGAAACCTGAGGAATCCCGCTCTGTGGAGAAACTGTGGAAGTGTGGGGACTGTGGGAAAGGCTTCCGTGTCCCGTCTGCCCTGGAGACTCATCGGCGCAGTCACACCGGGGAGAGGCCATTCCCCTGCACCGACTGCGGGAAGGCCTTCAGCACTTCCTCCACCCTGCTGAGCCACCAGCGTGTCCACACCGGGGAGAGGCCGTTCAGCTGCCCTGAGTGTGGGAAGGCCTTCAGGTATTCCTCCCACCTGCGGACCCACCGGCATTTCCACACGGGGGAGAGGCCGTTCAACTGCCCTGAGTGTGGGAAGGCCTTCAGACATTCCTCCACCTTGCGGACCCACCGGCTTGTCCACACCGGGGAGAGGACTTTCAGCTGCCCCGAGTGTGGGAAGGCCTTTATCTTGTTCTCCTCCCTGATGAGGCACCAGCGGGTCCACACGGGGGAGAGGCCCTTTACCTGCCCCGAGTGTGGGAAGGCCTTCAGCGATTCCTCCACCCTGCTGAGGCACCAGCAGATCCACACGGGGGAGAGACCGTACACCTGCCCTCAGTGCGGGAAGGGCTTCACCCGGGCCTCCCAAATGGGGACACACCAGCGTGTCCACACCGGGGAGAGACCGTACACCTGCCCTCAGTGCGGGAAGGGCTTCACCTGCTTCTACCACCTGCGGAGACACCAGCGGATCCACACAGGGGAGAGGCCCTTCAGCTGCCCCGAGTGTGGGAAGGCCTTCAGCACATCTTCCGCCCTGCTGACCCACCAGCAGATCCACACCGGGGAGAGACCTTACACCTGCTCTCAGTGCGGGAAGGGTTTCACCCGCCCCTCCCACCTGCGGAGCCACCAGCGAGTTCACGTGCCATCGCAGGGGGATTGAAGGAGTGACGGCCGCGTCTCATTATCGATTGGAATATCAACCCGGTTCCGGGGACTCCCGGGTTCAAATCCCGTCACGACAGATGGCAGAATTGGTATTCGGTCAGAAATATGGAGTTCAGAATTTAATGATGAGACCGTTTCAGGGAGGGGGTGGTGCGGTGGGGGAGAAAGCCCCCATCTGATTCCCTCTCTCCCTTGTTAGGGGAGGGAACCCTCATTGTGGGAAAGGATACACTCAGTCGTTCCAGCTGCATCCTTTACCCGGTCTGGCCTACACGTGACTCCAGACCCACAGCAGTCTGGTTGACTCCACACTGCCCTCCCCCCACTGGCAAAGGAGTGGGGAGAAACTTACTTGGAGACAGGGTATGGGCTGAAATTGCTGAGTGAGGCAATACTTCCTCCGGATTACGGCTGTACCAAGGATCCAGTTACAAAGGGACAACTTGGTGCTGGCCAATAGTAAAGACAGTGAGAGGGGTGGGGTGGGGTGGGGCCAGGGGAGGTGTGGTGTGTGCACTTTCACCTTGAGCTGTTCAAAAAGCAACTACTTTTTCTCTGCCTTTTTGCTGGGGGGATCTGAAGCTGTAACAAAGTTGGGTTGCAATAAAGGTTACCTGAACTTACCACCGGGCTCAGACTCTCATTGAAAGCTTTGAGCTCCAAGAGGTTTTCGTTTTAAAGCTGCTCATTTCTTTCAGCCTCCTGCACTAAGTTTAGAACATAGAACAATCCAATGCAGAACAGGCCCTTCGGCCCTCGATGTTGCGCCGACCTCTGAACTATTCTCGGCTCGTTCCCCGACACTATCCCAAAATCAACCATGCACTTATCTAAAGGTTGTTTAAATCTCCCTAATGTGGCTGAGTTGACTACCTTAGCAGGTAGGGCATTCCACGCCCTCACCACTCTCTGTGTAAAGAACTTGCCTCTGACATCTGTCTTAAAGCTGTCACCCCTCAATTTGTAGTTATGCCCTCTCGTACAAGCTAACGTTATCATCCTAGGAAAATGTCTTTCTCTGTCTACCCTATCTAATCCTCTGATCATCTTTTATGTCCCTATCAAATCCCCCCCTGAGCTACCTTCTTTCCAATGAGAAAAGACCCAAGTCTCTCAGCCTTTCCTCATACGACCTTCCCTCCAGGCCAGGCAACATCCGGTAAATCTCCACTGCTTTTCCAATGCTTCCACATCCTTTCTATGATGGGGCGACCAGAACTGTACACACTATTCCAAGTATGGCTGCACCAGTGTTTTGTATAGTTGCAGCCTGATATTGTGGCTCTGGAACTCAATTCCTCTCCCAATGAAAGCTAACACACCGTGTACCTTCTTTACAGCACTATACACCTGGGTTGCAACATTCAGGGATTTATGCACATGGACTCCAAGATCCCTCCGCACATTCACAATACCAAGAATCTTTCCATTGACCAACTACTCTGCCATCCTGTTATTCTTCCCGAAGTGCATCACCTCACATTTAGCTGCATTGAACTCCATTTGCCACCTCTCAGCCCAATTCTGCAGTTTATCCAAATCCCCCTGCAACCTGTAACATTCCTCCAAACTGTCCAGTTCTCCACCGACTTTAGTGTCGTCTGCAAATTTACTAATCCATCCACCTATGCCTTCGCCTAAGTTAGTTATAAAAATGACAAACAGCAGTGGTCCCAAAACATCTTTGTGGAACACCACTAGTAACTGGACTCCAGACTGAATATTTTCAATCAACCACCACTCGCTGCCTTCTTCCAGTTTCTAATCCAAACTGCTAAATCACCCTCAATTCCATGCCTCTGCATTTTCTCCATTAGCCGACCATGTGGAAACTTATCAAAGGCTTTACTGAATTCCAAGTATACCACGTCAACTGCCTTACCCTCATCTGCGTGCTTGGTCACCTTCTCAAAAAACTCAATGAGGTTTGTGAGACACGACCTGCCCTTGACAAAACCATGTGGACTATCTGAAATCAAATTGTTGTTTGCAAGATGATTATAAGTTTTATCTCTTATAATCCTTTCCAAAATCTTTCCTACAATAGAAGGAAGACTCACTGGTTTATAATTACCTGGGTCATCTCTGCTGCCCTTCTTGAATAAGGGCACAACATTTGGCAATCCCTCAGTCCTCAGGTATTCAACCCAAACACAATGACGACTCAAATAACAAAGCCAAAGACTCTGCTATCTCCTCCCTCGCTTCCCAAAGAATCCTCGAATAAATCCCATCCAGCCCAGGGGACTTGTCTCCTTTCACTCCTTCTCAAATTGATAACACCTGTGTGTAACTAACCTCGATCCTTTCGAGTCTAATATCTCATATGTCATTCTTTTCCTGAGTGAACACCGATGAGAAATGTTCATTTAGCACCTCTCCGATCTCTGCAGTGTCCACACTCCACTTCCCACTTCTGTCTTTGACTGGCCCTATTCCTACCCTAATCATCCTTTTATTCCTCACATACCTATAGAAAGCTTTAGGGTTCTCCTTTACTCTATTTACTAAAGACTGCTCGTGTCCTCTCTTTGCTCTTCTTAACTCTCTCTTTCAATCCTTCCTCGCTGATCTGTAATTCTCTATCGTCTCATCTGTACCATCTTGCCTCATCAATACAAAAGGAAAAAGTGAGGACTGCAGATGCTGGAGATCAGAGCTGAAAATATGTTGCTGGAAAAGCGCAGCAGGTCAGGCAGCATCCAAGGAGCAGGAGAGTCGATGTTTCAGGCATGAGCCCTTGCTGAAGAAGGGCTCAGGCCCGAAATGTCGACTCTCCTGCTCCTTGGATACTGCCTGACCTGCTGCGCTTTTCCAGCAACACATTTTCAGCTCATCAATACATAAGCCTCATGGAACAGCATCATAAGACACAGAACTTATATTAAAAGATCAGTGTCAAGCAACTGATAGAATATATTGAACAAACTTAGATAGTCTTCATCTCTTAGAATGGGTGTGGGCTTTGGTTCATTAATATGTAACAATGTTCTTGAGATGACTTAAGGTTTTATAAAAAAAGACATCTCCGCTCAGACAATGCATTAAAGGTGTGAGATTTGAGTCTGTCAGTATTCCAATCTTGAATCAGACTGGTTCTGTTTCCAAAGTTGGAATTTGTAAAATATTACATGCATTGACTGCCTGCAGATTGTGTGCTTTTTGAACAAAATTGAATGTATCTGCAAATATAATTCTGCCAATAATTTCACCCCAAAGAGTAGTATGTGTGCGTGCATGAGAGAATGAGAGTGTGTGCATGTGAGTTTGTGTGTGAGTGTGCGCAGAAGTGTATGTGTGCATGCTTGGGAAAGTGAGAGTGTGATGGAGTATGAGGCTGCGAGTGTGAGAGTGTTGAGAGGTGTGTGACTGTCTGTCTGAGAGAGAGAGAGTATGTGTGTGAGAGAGAGGCTTAATAAAAGCAAGGGGTTGTATTTTTGCTAAAACAAGAACTTGTACAGATAATGGTTGGGCCATGAGTCATGTTAGAGAACAGATAGACATGGAGGTGGGGGGAGTCGGTGTTCAGGTACATAGTTCTTTGGAGGTTGCATCACTGCTAGACAGAGTGGTTAAGGTGGCATTTTGCAACATTGCCTTCATTGTTCACACCACTGAGGAGAGGGGTTGGGACATCATGTTGAGGTTGTACAGGATGTTGGTGAGGCCACTTTCAGAGTACTGAGTACAGTTCTGATGGCCCAGTAATAGGAAGAATACTGTTAGAGAGGGTTTAATAAAGATTTACCAGGATGTTGTAAGGACTGGAGTGTTTGAGTTATAAGGAGAGGCTGGGATTTTATTCACTGGAGCACAGGAGGTTGGGGGTTGACCTCATTGAGATTGATAAAATCATGAGGAGTGGAGGTAAGGTGAATAGAAAGTGGCTCTTGCTTAACGTAGGGGAACTCAAAACTCGGGGGTCATTTTTTTTAATGTGAGGAGAGAGATTTAAAAGGAAGCGGAGGGGCAACGATTTGAAAGAGGGTGAGTTGCATGTGGAATGAACTTGCTGAGGATGTGGTCGATGCAGGTACAGTGACAACATTGAAACAGCATTTGGATGGGTACATGAATAGAAAGGTTTAGAGGGAAATGGGCCAAATGCAGGCAAGTGGGATGTGGGAATATGTGTTTAAATGGAGCGGTGAGCTTTCCCAAGTAGACAGGGCTCCTCGAAACGTGGCAGTGTCCCCCCCTGCAGCTGCAGAGCGAGACAGGAGAGTTTGTTTTTGTGAATGAGCAGTTGTAGCGCGAGGTGGCTGTTGCTTGGTGACGGTGAGGCTCCCCCGGCCCCGCCCATCCCCCCGTGCAGACGTCACGCGGGGGCGAAGGCGGTTGGGAGGAGAAGTCGCTCGAGCGAGGAAGCGGCGGGAGGGCGGCCGTTAGGAAAATGGCGCCGTGCGGCCCGGGGCAGACACCCGGCACTGGCCGCCGCCGCCGCCTTCCTGGCGCAGCTGCTGTGTCACGGCCACACCGGCCGGCTGTACAGCAGCCAGGAGCCGGTGAACATTCTGGAGGCGGATGGGGTTAAGGACCTGCTTGGGAACTGGTCGGGCGCCTGGGTGGTGGAGTTCTACTGGTCGTGGGGCGGCCCCTGTGTCAACTATGGGGCCACCTGGAAGGTACTGGGCCCGGGAGGTGAAAGGTGAGGCAGGTTGTGGGGGGGACGGAGGGGAAGGAATGTGGGGCCTGTCCTGTCATAGTCACATTTTACACTCACTTTCCATCTGCTTTTACTGGCGCTTGTGCTGTTTACCCCTCACTGTGTTTTTAATCCTTGTGCTGTTTACCCCTCACTGTGTGTTTAATCCTTGTGCTGTTTACCCCTCACTGTGTGTTTTAATCCTTGTGCTGTTTACCCCTCACTGTGTGTTTTAATCCTTGTGCTGTTTACCCCTCACTGTGTGTTTTAATCCTTGTGCTGTTTACCCCTCACTGTGTGTTTTAATCCTTGTGCTGTTTACCCCTCACTGTGTGTTTTAATCCTTGTGCTGTTTACCCCTCACTGTGTGTTTAATCCTTGTGCTGTTTGCCCTTTGCTGTTACTTGTGCAATTGCTGAGGGTAGTGTGTAAATACTAGTGAAGGATACTATGCACCAGCATGTATATGTTCCTCAGTCATTGAAGGGGCAGGACCTGTTGAGAATGGTTAGTAAAGCAGGTTGTGCACTAAGCCTTGTTAACATGGATATAGTTTGTTCATTGGAAAAATTGACTTTTTATTATTTAGAGTCATAGAGATGTACAGCACGGAAACATACCCCTTCAGTCCAACCTGTCCACGCCAACCAGATATCCTACATTAATCTAGTCCCCTTTGCCAGCACTATATCCCTCTAACCTGCAAATGTGTTGCTGGTCAAAGCACAGCAGGTTAGGCAGCATCTCAGGAATAGAGAATTCGACGTTTCGAGCATAAGCCCTTCATCAGGAATAAGAGAGAGAGAGCCAAGCCGGCTGAGATAAAAGGTAGGGAGGAGGGACTAGGGGGAGGGGCGATGGAGGTGGGATAGGTGGAAGGAGGTCAAGGTGAGGGTGATAGGCCGGAGTGGGGTGGGGGCGGAGAGGTCAGGAAGAGGATTGCAGGTTAGGAGGGCGGTGCTGAGTTGAGGGAACCGACTGAGACAAGGTGGGGGGAGGGGAAATGAGGAAGCTGGAGAAATCTGAATTCATACCTTGTGGTTGGAGGGTTCCCAGGCGGAAGATGAGGCGCTCCTCCTCCAGCCGTCGTGTAGTTGTGTTCTGCCGGTGGAGGAGTCCAAGGACCAGCATGTCCTCGGTGGAGTGGGAGGGGGAGTTAAAGTGTTGAGCCACGGGGTGATTGGGTTGGTTGGTTCGGGCGGCCTCCCTCTAAACCATTCCTATTCATATACCCATCCAGATACCTTTTAAAGGCTGTAATTATACCGGCCTCCACCACTTCCTCTGGCAGCTCATTCCATACCTGCACCACCCTCTGCATGGAAACATTGCCCTTCAGGTACCTTTTATATCTTTGTGGCCTCACCCTAAACCTATGTCCTCTAGTTGTGAAGGTCACCCCAACACGGAGGAAAAGACTTAAAAACATTGCTTTTGCATTTGTCTGGCTGCTCAATCAAATATCGAGCCACATGGGAGAAAAAAATATCGCTCTGCCCTTTTTGATCTCCAATAGACATTTGGAAACTTAAAATCTGTCAGTAACACCAGCATTGCTCCAGAGCATATTGTGCACACTCCTCAGTGTCAACAAGCAGCACACATGTTTGCCACTGTCACCAAAACATTGGGTGTGTTCCTCATTGTTGGCAGAAAAGGGGCGAAACCGACTTTTGATGGCCAAATAAGGATCACTGGAGGACCGGAAGGAGACTTGTCCTCCTGCCAATCGGAGCTCCCCTATTGGTGAATGCGGAAGTTGGGCCATGAGGATCTGAAGCTCCTGCCCCTCCTCTCTCTCAATGAAGATTGAGTTTCACTCAGACTGCAGCTTCCTTCCTCTGTCCAACATCTGTGTGTACAGCATTCTGTTTTCTCACCCCCTTTTCCATTTACGTTTCATTCTGGGGTTCAATTGTTGACTTGGAGCAACTGAAAAGAATGGGAGTGAATCCAGCGAGGGGACAGACTCTGGAAAAGTTAGTCCAAGCCTTTGTCTCAATTGGCAAAATAGACAGACAGGAGACTGGAAGAACGCAGCAAGCCAGGCAGTATCAGGAGGTGGAGAAGTTGAGGTGTCTGGTGTAACCCTTGTTCAGGATTGGGGTGTGTATAGGCAGAGCTGTGGAACAAGGGTGTGCTGGGGGCAGGGTGATGAAGTGGGGATAGGTGGAGACAGGTAGAGGGTACAATAGACAATAGGTGCAGGAGTCAGCTCTTCTGCCCTTCGAGCCAGCACCACCATTCATTATGATCATGGCTGATCATCCTCAATCAGTATCCTGTTCCTGCCTTACCCCCATAACCTGGTTGGTGAATGGGAGGAAGGAATCTAGTTAGCAGGGAAGAGTGGAAGGGGCTGGGAAGTGAGTTGGGGGATGGGATGGGAGATTATTTGAAATTGGAGAACTCAGTGTCGAGTCCTCCGGGCTGTGGACTGTTCAGACAAGATGAGGTTTTGTTCCTCCAATTTGTCAGAAGGGGAGTGGGAAGGGGCATTAAAATGGGTGGAGACTGGGAAGTCCGCTCAGCCTCTGCGGACCCGGCTGTGATGCTCGGCAAACCACTCCCCAAGTTTACGCTCGGTCTTCCTGATGTAGAGATGACCACAACTGGCAAAGCACAGTGGGTCGAGCAGTAGGACAGTCATATTTTGTGGCACAAGCTCTTCATCAGGAATGATGCGTGGATGTTCAGAGGGGCATCAGTGTCCTTCTGTGCCAGTTGTCAGACAGGTGCAGCAGGCAATGAGCAAGGCAAGTGGTGTGTTCGCAAGAGGAATTAAGTTCAGAAGTGGGAATGTCTTCCAGCAGTTAGGGGGTCATTGAATATATTCAAGGCTGAGTTCACGTGATTTTGATGTGGATGCTTGTGGGGGAAGGCAAGAAAATGGTTTTAAGACCAGTATCCAGTTTTAAGACATATCCAGAGTCAGACAGCACAGAAACAGACCCTTCAGTCCAACTAGTTAATGCTGACTATGTTCTCAAACTAATCCAGTCCCACCTGCCAGTGTTTTGGCCCATATCCCTCCAAACCTTTCCTATTCATGACGTTACTGTACCTGCATCCACCACTTCCTCTCGACATTTAGTCCTCACGTGAACCACTTCTGTGTAAAAAAAATTGTGCCCTTCTTTTTAAAATCTCTTTCTCCTGTCACTGTCAAAATTTGCTCCCTAATCTTGAAACCCCAACCCTAGGGGAAGGACACCCTTCGTTCACCTCATCTCTCCCCTCATGATTTTATACACGTTGATAAGGTCACATCTCCACTTCCAATGCTCCAGTGAAAAAGTCCCAGCCCATCCATCTAGATGAAGGTAGAATCCTGTCCCTCAGGATTCCCTCCAACAATGTGCCCACCACTGATGTCAGGCACACTGGTCTATAGTTCCCTGGCTTGTCCTTACCACCCTTCTTAAACAGTGGCACCACATTAGCCAACCTCCAGTCTTCTGACACCTCATCTGACATGCACAGTATGCTCTATGGAGGTGCTGTTTTTGATGGATTTAAAGTGGCCAAATGCCACAATTTCCCCCCCACTCACTTGACATAACCGTGCAGGCTCCTCGCTATTTGATGTTCATGTTACACAGAGCCCTCATGATTATATCAATCTCAATGAGGTCACCCCTCAACCTCCTGTGCTCCAGTGAAGACAGTCTCAGCTTCTCCTTATAACTCAAACCTTCCAGTCCTGGCAACATCCTGGTAAATCTTTACTGAACCCTCTGTAATAGTATTCTTCCTGTTACAGGGCCACCAGAAGCCTTCTCAGTACTCTACAAGTGACTTCACCAACATCCTGTACAACTTCAACATGATGTCCCAACTCCTTTATTCAATGGTGTGAACAATTAAGGTAAGAGTGCTGAATGCTTAACATCAATCTACATTTGTCAATATATCATATCAGTTGCATGACACTGTGACCTTTTGCTCTTAACTCTGCGTCTTATGATCCTGCTCCACATCTACCCGATGAAGGAGCAGCGCTCCGAAAGGTAGTGCTTCCAAATAAAACTGTTGGACTATAACCCGGTGTTGTGATTTTTAAACCTTGTCCCACCTAGTCCAACAGCAGCACCTCCACCTCCTTTCTCATGAACACAGCCCATACCTCCCGGTGCTGCTAGTAAACTGCCAATGAAACGATGCAGTGCCTGCACTCCTGAAAAGTTTATACTTTCTAACGAACCCAGCTACTCATTCACTGCTCCATCTGATACACGACATTGGAAACTTAGTGCAGGAGACTGCAAGAAATGAGCAGCTTTAAAACAAAAACCGCTTGGAGCTTTCAATGAGAGCCTGAGCCCAGCAGTACGTTCTGGTTACCTTTATTGTGGCCCAACATTGTTCCAGCTTCAGATGCCCCCAGCAAAAGGGCAGAGAAAGAGTAGCTGTTTTTTAGACAGCTCAACAACAGGGGGAGCAGCAAGGGGCAGGGCAAGGCCAACAGCAGGCCCCCGCACTACGCCTGCGTTGCCCTGCACAGTTTACAAAAATCCCTTCCCCTTCAGAGACTCCCCACAGTGTGGAAGCAGGCCACTCGACCCAAAGACTACACACCGATCCTCCAAAGGGTAACCCACCACGCAATTCCCCTACCCCTATTGCTCAACATTTACCCCTGACTAATGCACCAAACCTGCACATCCCTGGGCACTATGGGTATTTTAGTACTGTCAATCCACCTGAACCTGGACAACTCGTATATACCGACCAGATATCCCAACCCAATCTAGTCCCAACTGCCAGCACGGGGCCCATATCCCCCCAGTTGCCTTTTAAATGTTGCAATTGTACCAGCCTCCACCACTTCTTCTGACAACTCATTCTATACACGTACCACCCTCTAAATGGAAAGGTTGCCCTTTAGGTCTCTTTCATATCTTTCCCCTCTCACCCTAAACCTATGACCTCTAGTTCTGGACTCTCCCATCCCAGGGAAAAGACTTTGTCTATCTATCCTATCCATGCCCCTCATGATTTTATAAACCTCTATAAGGTCACCCCTCAGCCTCTGACGCTCCAGGGACAACAGCCCCAGCCTGTTCTGTCTCTCCCTATAGCTCAAATCCCCAGTCTTGGCAACATGCTTGTAAATCTTTTTAGATTAGATTAGATTACTTACAGTGTGGAAACAGGCCCTTCGGCCCAACAAGTCCACACTGACCTGCCGACGCGTATACCACCCAGACCCATACTCCAGGTGTTTGCAAGGACTGCCACAAACACTACGTAGGACAAACAGGAAGAAAGTTAGCCACCAGGATACACGAACACCAGCTAGCCACAAAAAGACACGACCCTCTATCCCTCGTACCCCTACATACGGATGAAAAAAACCACCACTTCGACTGGGACAACATCTATCCTGGGACAGGCTAAGCAAAGACATGCCAGAGAATTCTTAGAGGCCTGGCACTCCAACCACAACGCCAGAAACACACACACACATCTAGATACCATCCATCAACCCCTAAGAAAATGAACAGGAAATGACATCACCACAAACCCTAGGAACCCTATCCAGGACAAACATATAAATCGAAAGCAGGAGACAACAGCTTCGCTTCACTTAGAAGTCGCCACTGATGATGTTCCCTAGCCAGGTAATGAAACGTCTGGATATCAAACCTACAGCTCAGCGAGCAAACCTACACCCTAAACCTCAACCTGAGCTACAAATCTTCACAAACCTTGCAGAGTAGAATGTATTTGCAAACATCATACTGCAAATACAAACTCACCCCCCCTGGATGATCTATCTCGTGTGTGCATGAGATAGAGAAACAGTCTATTTCCGTGCTGTTTGTCTCTATTTGATAACCGATGCTTTATTTCTGTTGGTGTAAATGTTGTTGTAATTCATAGCTGGATCCTAATAGGTGTAAGGGTGACAGAATTCCTCAAGTAGGGCACTGTAAGATTCCTGGGAGACCTCTATTTCTGGTTTACTTCCTCATGAACAAACATTAAGCACATGCACCTATTTATTTATGATTTTGTTTCATTTTTCTAGTTTGATTCCCTGCTATGACTACACCTTGTATTAGGATAGTTGACAGGCTGGGAGATTGTGGCTTGGGTCTTGATTGAATATTTTATCGTTCCAGAAGTTATAAAAGGTGGGGTCAAAGCTTTAGCAGAAATCCAGCAGAGCTGAGAACAGACTGACATCTTAGTCTGTGGGAACAGGGAGATCAACAGAGGATAGAGAAATCAGGACCTGAAACCAGACCAGCCTGTGATCAGTGCTTTGATTAGCAGCATCCTTCTACATCAGTCAATGCCAGTTGTCAGACAGGTGCAGCAAGGCAAGTGGTATATTAGCAGGCTGGACTGAGATGAGAAGTGGGGATGTCTTCCTGCAGTTAGGGGGTCATTGAATTTATTCAAGGCTGAGTTCATGTGAGTTTTGAACAATAAAGTGTGGATTTTTATGTTGTGTTCATGAGGGTTTTTTGTGGTTTATGTGTTGGATACAGGTACAGTAACCACATTTTTTTTTTATAGATATTTTTATTGGGAATTTAACATTTTGACAAATTTACAAAAATAAGCAGAATTTTCAAGCACAAACATTAATATAAAAATAGATCTTAAATATATAATCATCAAAATTCAACTAATCCACAATCATCCAGAGTGTATAGTTGAGTCGCTTACATCCTTCAAATAAGAGAAAATGTTCTCTAATACACTCATAACAGTATGATTAAAAGGAAGCTATTTCCAAACAATAAGAACAAACAAAAAAAAAATTAAACATGTTTGAATGGAGATCTTCCCCCTTGTTCTCAGGGGGCCTTACTACCTTTCCAACGTTCCACCATATCCTCTCCCAAACAGTGTCCCACCCTCGACCCGGGCGCTCCTTAATAGGATTTAGATATAATACCGAGCTAGAGTTAACAGTGTGCGCCGCACCCCCACCCCACCCCACCCATACCTGAGTATATCTAATAGCATCAATGCCACGTACAAACACACATAACTATAAAATTACAACTCCAACAGATTACAGTTAAGTATAATAACATAGCAAGGAAGACAACCCCGCTCCCAGAGGCAAAAGTAAAGTAGAATAAAGTAACCATTTCTCCCCACGGAGTGTGGGAGAGGCAAGCCAACATAAATTGTCTCTTACGATTTATTTAACCGAGTCTAAAAGTTTCTTGGCCTCTTCCGATGATCTAAAATTATACTCGGATCCTTCGTGGGTAAAGCATAACGTCGCTGGGTAGCGTAAGGTGTATTGAATATCTAAGTCCCTTAAACATTTCTTCACCTCATCAAACGCCTTCCTTCTTCATGCCAAAGCCGGGGAGAAGTCCTGAAATAACATAATCTTGGATCCTTCATGAATCATAGCTTTAGGATCCTTTCCAAGCTTTCTGGAGGCATCCAGGAGTATCTGCCTCTCCCTATAACTCTGCAGCCGGAACAGGACCGGGCGTGGGCGCTGGTTTGGGCCAGATCCGCGTACTGCGACCCGGTAGGCCCACTCCACCCTTACCCGGTCAGTTTCAGCCCCCAGGTTTAAAATCTGCGGCAGCCATCGCTCCAGAAATACTACTAACTGTTCTTTCCCTTCTTGCTCTTGAAGGCCCAGCAGCCGAATATTCTTTCTCCGATTTCTGTTGTCAATATCATCGATGTAAATTTCAAAGGCCCTGACTCTCTGCTCCAGAGCTCTCACCTGTTCTGCAGCTGTTTGAGCTGCAGCCTCGGAGGTCGTGGCCTTTAGTTCCACCCCCTCCACTCGGCCCTGCAGCTCTTCCATGGTTTGATTCTGTTTCTGCAGCTTTTCTTCGAATGCATTCCATCTCTGTCTGGATTCTGCGATGAAATTGACGAGTGTCG
This sequence comes from Hemiscyllium ocellatum, assembly GCF_020745735.1. NCBI lineage: Eukaryota > Metazoa > Chordata > Chondrichthyes > Orectolobiformes > Hemiscylliidae > Hemiscyllium > Hemiscyllium ocellatum. Next base: position 1,276,967 of record NW_026867498.1, read on the forward strand.
ATTCCAGTCTAGCAATCATCTCTATAAGGCCTGTTTTTACATCAGCTGCAGCCAGAGGAGAGGAGGGTGGGGGAGGGGTCTTTGTTTTCTGAGAGCTGCGGGGTCCCTTTGATTTACTCATTATCCACTCAGTATTAGACTATTTAAATATAATATTCAGCAGCTAATTAAGATTAAAGAAATTTTTTGGGTGGTTTGGCAAGTGTGGTGGGGACAGGAAACCCACTTTACCCAGGTTTTGGGAAGGGCTCTGTAGACTCAGACTTGCTGAGTCGCCGCCATCTTGGATCTCCCACAGTAACCACATTTAAAGTGGAAGGCAAGAAAATGGTTTTAAGACCACGACAGAACAGTTACAGTCAGACAGCACAGAAACGGACCCTTCAGTCCAACTATGCCACGCTGACTATGTTCTCAAACTAAACTAGTGCCACTTGCCAGTGTTTGGCCCATATACCTCCACACCTTCCCTATTCATGTACTTATCCACATGTCTTTTAAACGTTGCATCTGAACATGCATCCACCACTTCCTCTTTACATTCACTCAATACATGAAACACACTGTTTATAAACAAACTTTTCCCGATGTCCCAGCTGCATCCTTTACCCGGTCTGGCCTACACGTGACTCCAGACCCACAGTAGTCTGGTTGACTCTACGCTGCTCTTCCCTAAAAAAGAACTGAGTGAATCAGATGGGGGTTTTCTTCCACCCCCACCCCACCGACAATGGTTTCACCGTTAGATTCTGAACTCCAGATTTCTGACCAAATTCCAATTCCACCATCTGTCGCGGTGGGAATCGAACTCGGGAGCCACTAGAACTGGGTTGTTAGTCCAGTTGATTAAGGCACTCGGCCGTCTTTCTTTCAATCCCCCTGCAATGCCACGTGATCCCGCTGGGAGGTCAGCAAGGAGGCGACCTGGGTAAAGGCCTTCCCGCCTTAAGGGCCTCTTCTCCCATGTGGATCCACTGGTGGGTCTGGAGGTTGGAGGAATCGCTGAAGTCCTTCCCGCAGTCAGGGCAGGGGAACGGCCTCTCCCCAGTGTGACTGCGCCAATGAGTCTCCAGGGCAGACGGGAAACAAGCCTTTCCCACAGTCGCCACACTTCCATGGTTTCTCCACAGGGCGGGATTCCTCGGGTTTCTCCATGGCCGAAGCTTCAGCCCCACACAAACGCATGTGGAGCTTCTCTCCACCGTGAATTCCTCTTTCCAAACCGTAGAGCTGTTACACGCTCCTCACTCAGTGCACTGCAACGGTAGGGTCTCTCATCCAGTCCCACGGATGCTGAAAACGTACCCAAACAGGAACCAAAAAGCTTTGCTCCTTCTCACAGAATCATAGTTGAAAACTGTTGCGGTCCCGATGGATTGACTGACTGTCAGACATGGACGTCAAAGTAAGGACTGCAGACGCTGGAGAGTCAGAGTCAGTAAGTGCAGTGCTGGAAAAGCACAGCAGGTCAGGCAGCATCCGAGGAGCAGGAGAGTCAACGTTTTGGGCATTAGGCCTTCATCTGTTGATTTTGAAACTTCCATCTTCAGATCCTGAAATGTAAAAAGAGATTACAAAAGTCAACACTGTCAGTGCAGGGTAGGAATTCTGAACAAGGAATTCTGCGGAATATTTTCTTTTGTTATTCCTCAAAATTGAAAGCACCATCCCACTCTCTCTCCCCCTCTGTTCTCACTCTGATCTAACTCATTCCCCTGAAGGTGCTGATTCAGGATCTTCCGGGGCAGAAAAGCAAAAACGTCAAGACTGACATCTCTCTGAATTTTGGATAACTCCACCTGGAAGTTAATATCTTTCACAACATTGGGATACTGCTGAGAGGTGAGGAGGTCTGAATTTGGGAAGCCAAAAAAAAAAAAATGAGTTTGTGCCAATCCCTTCCCTTCAGAGAATCCCCAGAGTGTAAAAGCAGGCCACTCAGCCCCACAAATCCACACCGACCCTCTGAAAGGTAACAGACCTACACCTATTCCCCTACCCCTACTGCTCTACATTTACCTAACTTGCACATCTCTGGGCACGGTCAATCCATCCTCACCTGGACAAAGTTAAAATTCACACCACCAGGTGAGTGTTCAACAGGTTTATTTAGAAGCACTCGCTTTCACAGCGTTGATCCTTCAGGTAGTTGTGGAGAATAAGATCATAAGACACAACTTATAGAAAAACATTATAGTGTCCTGCCACCGAAATGATATATTGAACAAACTTGGATTGTCAAGTCTTTCATCTTTTAGACTGGGTTGCAGCTATCATTCACATGTAAATCCCAGACCTTCCTGCAAGGCACCTTATCAAGATAACTCGAGGTTTTATAGCAAAATGTGAAATCTCAGTTCGGACAACGCATTAAAGGTGTGAGGTCAGAGTCTGTCTGTGTCCCAGTCTTGAGTCAGACTGGTTCTATTTCCAAAGTGGAATTTACAAACTATTATATGGATTGACTGCTTACAGATTTGTGTATTTTTTTAGCAAAATAGAACATAACTGCAAATATCATTCTGCAAATACAAATTTACCCCCATGGACTTGTTATGTGCGTCTGTGCATGAGAGACAGAAAAAGTCAATGTCCGTGCTGTATAGCTCGATGCCAATTTGATAGCAGATGCTTTAGTCCTGTTGACGTAAATATTGTTGTAAATCAGAGCTGCATACGAACAGTTCGATGTAAGACAGAAAGAATTCCTCAAATAGGACACCATACAAATCCTTGGGAGAGCCCTATTTCTGGGGGGGGGGGGGGGGGGGGGTCAAAACTTCAACAGAAATCCAGCAGAGCTGAGAACAGACCGACATCCACATTCCTTTTAAATGTTGTAATTGTGCCAGTCTCCACCACTTCCTCTGGCAGTTCGTGCCATACATGCACCACCCTCTGTGTGAAAAGGTTGCCCCTCAGACCCCAGTTAAATCATTCTGCTCTCACCTCAAACATATGCCTTCTCGTTTTCTTGGACTCCCCTACCCTGGGGAAAAGACCTTAGGTTTCCCCCCACTACCCATGCCCATTACAAAGGTCTATAAGTTTACCCCTCAGCCTCTGATGCTCCATGGAAAATGTCCCTGGCCTATTCAGCCTCTCCCTATAGCCCAAATCTTTTCTGACCCCTTTCAAAGTTTCATAACATCTTTCCGACAGCAGGGATACCAGAACTGAACGCAGTATTCCAAAATTGGCTTCACCAACATCCTGGACAGCCACAACATGACCTCCCAACTCATCTACTCGATGCTCTGACCAATAAAGGCCATCCTACCAAATGCCTCATTCACTATCCTGTCTACCTGAGACTCCACTTTCAAGGAACTATGGACCCTGCCCTCCAAGGTCTCTTTGTTCTGCAACATTCCCCTTAACTGTGTCACTCCTGCCTGGATTGCTTGACCAAAATGCAACAACTCTCATTTCTCAAAATTTAATTCCATCTACCACACTTTGGCCCATCCAATCAATTCTAATTTATAGCGATCTCACTTTTCTCTCTCATTCTCTAGAAGCTGAAAATCTCCATCCTCACACTCTCCCTCCATTCTCAGTTTACTGACCCTAATCCCTGCTGTACCTCATCCTGAAGGGTCTGGTTCATGCTGATTCATAGGCCCACACTCGGGAGGGGGTGGGTCTAAATGAAACATACATAATCCTGAACAGCCCAGACAGAGTGGACGTTGCGAAGATGTTTCCATTGGTCGGACAGACTCAGACCAGAGGCACCGCCTTAGAGTAAAGGGAAGTCCTTTTAGAAAGGAGAAACTTCTTCAGCCAGAGAGCGGTGAATCTGTGGAATCTATTTCCATAGAAGGCTGTGGAGGCCAGGTCACTGGGGACATTTAAAACTGAGACAGATAGGTTCTTGAGTATCAAGGGGATCGAGGGTTACGGGGAGAATGGGGTTGAGAAACCTAGCAGCCACGATTGAATGGGGTGATTAGACCTGATGGACTGAATGGCCTAATTTCTGTTCCTCTGACTTAGGGCCTCTTGCTGCCCTGGACACAGAGTGAGAGAGTTGGGAGCAAGACTACGCCATTCGGTCTTTCGAGTCGGCACCAGCATTGAACAATTCATAACTGGATAGGAATATACCTACAGCTAGGTGGATAGGGCTGGGACTTTTTTCACTGGAACACATGAGGTTGAGAGGTGACCTTAAAAGAGGTTCATAAAATCCTGAGGAGGGGAGATGAGGTGAACCGCAGGTGTCCTTTCCCTAGGATGGGGGTTTCAAGATTAGCGAGCAAATGAGGAAGGGGAGTGGAGAAAGATTTTCAAAAGACTGGAGTAGCGCCTTTTTTTTTTAGAGTAGTTTGTGTGTGGAATCAATGTCCAGACACGGTGGTGGATGTAGGTACAGTAACAAGGTTTAAAAGACATTTGGATAAGGACATGAATAGGAAAGGGTCAGAGGGATATGGGCCAAATACACACAGGTGGGACTAGTTTAGTTTGTGAACACAGTCAGCACGGTTTAGTTGGACTGAAGGGTCTGTTTCTGTGTTGTCTGACTCTGGAACTGTTCTAAACTGGGCTTAAAACCATTTTCTTGCCTTCCTCCATAAACATCCACTTCTTTCTTGTTCAAAAATCAGATTAACTCAGCCTTGTATTTATTCAAATGACCCCCTAACTGCAGGATGACATCCCCATTTCTGAACTCAATTCCTCTTGCTAACACACCACTTGCCTTGCTCATTGCCTGCTGCTCCTGTCTGACAACTGGCACAGAAGGACGCTGATGCCCCTCGGAACATCCACGCATCATTCCTGATGAAGGGCTTGTGCCCCAAACTTTGACTGTCCTACTGCTCGGATACACCTTGAATGAATCTACCGTCCCTACCTCTGCTGGCAATGCGTTCCAGGCACCTATCACCCTCTGAGTAATGTACTTTCTGTGTGCATCTCCAACATGATGTCCCAACTCCTGTACTCAGCATGTGAACAATGAAGGCAAGTGTGCTGAACACCTTCTTCACCCCTGTCTACCAGTGATGTAACTTCCAAGAACAATGAACCTGAACACCTCCAGGTCTCTGTTCTACAACATGACCCAGGGCCCTACCATTACCTGTTCAAGTCTTGCCCTCCTTTGTTTTAGCAAAATGCAACCCCTCACTTCTCTCCATACCTCTCTCATACACACACGCGCTCTCTCAGACATACACATACACCACCCCCTCAACACACACACCCTCTCGCACGTTCATCCTCCATCACAATCACACTTTATCAAGCAGGCACACATGTAAATACACACTCACAGCGCACAGTCTTAAACACAAACTCTCACACACACACTTCCCTGATGAAGGGCGCTTCCCCGAAACGTCAGTTTTCCTGCTCCTTGGATGCTGCCTGACTTGCTGCAGCACCACACTCTCGATCCTAAACTTATTACCCTCTAGTTCTGGACTGCCCCATCCAAAGGAAAATACCACGTCTATTTACCTATCCATGCCCCTCATGATGATATAAAAGTGTACAAGGTCCTCAGACTCTGGCAAGCTACAGAAAACAGTCCCAACCTGAACTTCTGTCTCTCCTCACCCGGGTAACCAAGACACATACCTGAGGTCGCAAAGTCTGCTCCCTCTCTGGATTCACTCCAGTTGCTACAAGTGAGCCTGCTCCGTGATTCATTAAGATCATGGCTGATCTATCCATCGTTTCATCTTCTCCTCCCTGCACTGTCACAAGAAACAGCACAAGGTTTAATAAAAACAGTGAGGGGTAAACAGCACAAGGATTAAAAAAAGTGAGGGGTAAACAGCACAAGCGCCAGTAAAAGTAGATGGAAAGTGAGTGTAAAATGTCACTATGACAGGACAGGCCCCACATTCCTTCCCCCCTCCCCCCAACCTGCCTCACCTTTCACGTCCCGGGCCCAGTACCTTCCAGGTGGCCCCATAGTTGACACAGGGGCCGCCCCACGACCAGTAGAACTCCACCACCCAGGCGCCCGACGAGTTTAGATTAGAGTGTAGGTCATAGGGAGAATTGGCCGTGCTAAGTTACCCATAGTGACCAGGGATGTACAGGCTAGGGTGGATTGGCCATGGGAACTACAGAGTAAGGGGTTGGGTATGGGTGGGATACTGTTCAGAGGGCCAGAATGAAATAGATGGGTTGAATGGCCTGCTCCCACATTGTCGGAATTCGAGACCCTCCCCACCAAGAGGCATTTTATCTGCATCTATCCTGTCAAGCTCCTTTCAGAATTCTACCGGTTTCAATAGAGGTATGCAGCCCAGAAACAGACACTTCGGTCCAATTCGTCCATGCCCACCAGGATTCCAAACTAAACCAGTCCCACTTGCCTGCATTTGGCCCATTTCCCTCTAAACCTTTCTATTCATGTACCCATCCAAATGCTGTTTCAATGTTGTCACTGTACCTGCATCGACCACATCCTCAGCAAGTTCATTCCACATGTAAATCACCCTGTTTCAAATCGTTGCCCCTCCGTTTCCTTTTAAATCTCTCTCCTCATATTTAAAAAAAGTCCTCTAGTTTTGAGTTCCCCTACGCTAAGCAAGAGCCATTTTCTATTCACCTTCCCTCCACTCCTCATGATTTTATCAATCTCAATGAGGTCAACCCCCAACCTCCTGTGCTCCAGTGAATAAAGTCCCAGCCTCTCCTTATAACTCAAACCCTCCAGAACTTACAACATCCTGGTAAATCTTTATTAAACCCTCCCTAATAGTATTCTTCCTATTACAGGCTCACCAGAACTGTACTCAGTACTCTGAAAGTGGCCTCACCAACATCCTGTACAACCTCAACATGATGTCCCAACCCCTATACTCAGTGGTGTGAACAATGAAGGCAATGTTGCAAAATGCCGTCTGAAAACCACCCTGTCTACCAGTGATGCAACCTCCAAAGAACTATGTACCTGAACACCGCCACCCCCCACCTCCATGTCTATCTGTTCTCTAACATGACTCATGGCCCAACCATTATCTGTACAAGTCCTTATTTTACCAAAAATGCAACCCCTTGCTTTTATTAAGCCTCTCTCTCACACACATACTCTATCTCTCAGACACACACACACACACACACACACACACACACACACACACACACACACACACACACACAGAGCCCTCAACACTCTGTCACAAACACAGCCTCATACTCCATCACACTCTCACTTTCCCAAGCATACACAACACACTTCTGTGCACACTCACAGACAAACTCACATGCACACACTCTCATTCTCTCATGCACACACACACACACTACTCTTTGGGGTGAAATTGTATTGGCAGAATTATATTTGCAGATACATTCAATTTTGTTCAAAAAGCACACAATCTGCAGGCAGTCAATCCATGCAATATTTTACAAATTCCGACTTTGGAAACAGAACCAGTCTGATTCAAGATTGGAATATTGACAGACTCAAATCTCACACCTTTAATGCATTGTCTGAGCGGAGATGCCTTTTTTTTAATAAAACCTTATGTCATCTCAAGAACATTGTTACATATTAATGAACCAAAGCCTGCACCCATTCTAAGAGATGAAGACTATCTAAGTTTGTTCAATATATTCTATCAGTTGCATGACACTGATCTTTTGATATAAGTTCTGTGTCTTATGATGCTGTTCCATGAGGCAAGATGGTACAGATGAGGCGATAGAGAATTACAGATCACCGAGGAAGGATTTAAAGAGAGAGTTAAGAAGAGCAAAGAGAGGACACGAACAGTCTTAGGCAAATAGAATAAAAGAGAACCCTAAAGCTTCCCATAGGCATGTGAGGAATAAAAGGTTGATTAGGGTAGGAATAGGGCCAGTCAAAGACAGAAGCAGGAAGTGGAGTGTGGACACTGTAGAGATCGGAGAGGTGCTAAATGAACATTTCTCATCGGTTTTCACTCAGGAAAAGAATGAGGTACGAGATATTAGACTCAAAAGTATCAAGGTTAGGTACACACAGGTGTTATCAATTCGAGAAGGAGTGAAAGTAGACAAGTCCCTGGGCTGGATGGGATTTATCTGAGGATTCTCTGGGAAGCTAGGGAGGAGATAGCAGAGCCCTTGGCTTTGATATTTGAGTCGTCATTGTCTACGGGTTTAGTACCTGAGGACTGGAGAATTGCAAATGTTGTGCCCTTATTCAAGAGAGGGCATAACTACAAATTGAGGGGTGATAGCTTTAAGACAGACGTCAGAGACAAGTTCTTTACACAGAGAGTGGTAAGGGTGTGGAATGCCCTACCTGCTAAGGTAGTCAACTCAGCCACATTAGGGAGATTTAAACAATCCTTAGATAAGCGCATGGATGATTTTGGGATAGTGTAGGGGGACGAGCCGAGAATAGTTCACAGGTCGGCACAACATCGAGGGCCGAAGGGCCTGTTCTGCGCTGGATTGTTCTATGTTCTAAACTTAGTGCAGGAGGCTGAAAGAAATGAGCAGCTTTAAAACAAAAACCTCTTGCAGCTCAAAGCTTTCAATGAGAGTCTGAGCCCAGTGGTAAGTTCGGGTAATCTTTATTGCAACCCAACTTTGTTACAGCTTCAGATCCCCCCAGCAAAAAGGCAGAGAAAAAGTAGTTGCTTTTTGAACAGCTCAAGGTGAAAGTGCACACACCACACCTCCCCTGTTCCCCCCACGCCCCCCACCCCCCTCACTGTCTTTACTATTGGCCAGCACCAAGTTGTCCCTTTGTAATTGGATCCTTGGTACAGCCGTAACCCGGAGGAAGTATTGCCTCACTCAGCAATTTCAACCCATACCCTGTCTCCAAGTAAGTTTCTCTCCGCACCTTTGCCAGTGCGGTGGGGAGGGCAGTGTAGAGTCAACCAGACTGCTGTGGGTCTGGAGTCACGTGTAGGCCAGACCGGGTAAAGGATAGAGCTGGAACGACCGAGTGAATCCTTTCCCACAATGGGGGTTCCCTCCCCTAACAACAAGGGAGAGAGTGAATCAGATGGGGGCTTTCTCCTCCACACCACCCCCTCCCTGAAACGGTCTCATCATTAGATTCCGAACTCCACATTTCTGACCGAATACCAATTCTGCCATCTGTCGTGGCGGGATTCAAACCTGGGAGTCCCCGGAACCGGGTTGATAGTCCGGTCGATAATGGGACTCGGCCATCACTCCTTCACTCCCCCTGCAATGGCACGTGAACTCGCTGGTGTCTCCGCAGGTTGGAGGAGCAGGTGAAGCCCTTCCCGCAGTGAGGGCAGGTGTACGGTCTCTCACCGGTGTGGATCCGCTGGTGCCTCAGCAGGGAGGAAGATGTGCTGAAGCCCTTCCCACACTGAGGGCAGGTGTACGGTCTCTCCCCGGTATGGATCCGCAGATGCTTCATCAGGGAGGAGATGTCGGTCAAGGCCTTCCCGCACTCTGGGCAGCTGATGGGCTTCTCCCCCGTGTGGATCCGCTGGTGTCTCCGCAGGTGGGAGGAGTAGGTGAAGCCCTTCCCGCACTGAGAGCAGGTGTACGGTCTCTCCCCTGTGTGGACCCGCTGGTGGGTCAGCAGGCCGGAGGAATACCTGAAGCCCTTCCCGCAGTGAGGGCAGGTGTACTGTCTCTCCCCTGTGTGGACATGCAGGTGGGTCAGCAGGTGGGAGGATGTGCTGAAGGCCTTCCCGCACTGAGAGCAGGTAAAGGGCATCTCCCCCGTGTGGATCCGCTGATGCTTCAACAGGGAGGAGATGTCGGTAAAGGCCTTCCTGCATTCGGGGCAGCTAAAGGACCTCTCCCCGGTGTGGATACGCCGGTGGCTTCGCAAGGCAGAGACGCGGGTAAAGGCCTTCCCACACTCGGGGCAGCTGAAGGGCCTCTCCCCCGTGTGGAAACGCCGGTGGGTCCACAAGATGGAGGAATACCTGAAGGCCTTCCCACACTCAGGGCAGCTGAAGGGCCTTTCCCCCGCGTGGAAACGCCGGTGGGTCCGCAAGGTGGAGGAATACCTGAAGGCCTTCCCACACTCAGGGCAGCTGAACGGCCTCTCTCCCGTGTGGACATGCTGGTGGCTCAGCAGTGTGGAGGAAGTGCTGAAGGCCTTCCCACACTCTGGGCAGCTGAAGGGCCTTTCCCCCGTGTGGCCCCGCTGGTGGGCCAGCAGGTGGGAGGAATGTCTGAAGGCCTTCCCGCGGTCGGTGCAGGGGAATGGCCTCTCCCCGGTGTGACTGCGCCGATGAGTCTCCAGGGCAGACGGGACGCGGAAGCCTTTCCCACAGTCACCACACTTCCACGGTTTCTCCACGGGGCGGGATTCCTCGGGTTTCTCCATGGCCACAGCTTCAGCTGCACACAAACACGTGTAGAACTCCTCCCTGCCGTGAAATCCCCTTCCCAGGCCGTATAACTGTTTCAGGCTCCACACACAGTGCGCTGCAACAGTGGGGTCTCTTGTCCAGTCCCACCTGATGCTGAAAACGTCCTCAAACAGGAATCAAAAAGCGTTGATCCCTCTCACAGAAATCAAAATCAAGAATTGTTGTGGTCCCGATGGATTGAGTGACTGTCAGACATTGACATCAAAGTGAAGACTGCAGACGCTGGAGAGTCAGTCAAAAAATATGGCGCTGGAAAAACAGCAGGTCAGGCAGCGTCCGAGGAGCAGGAGAGTCAATGTTTCGGACATAAGCCCTTCATCTGTTGATTTTGAAACTTCAGTCTTCAGATTTTCAAATACTCTGCAAAAAGAGATTACAAAAGTCATCACTATCAGTGCAGGGTAGAAATTCAGAACAAGCAACTCTACTTTCTGTGGAATATTCTTTTGTTGTTCCACAAAATTGAAAGCACCATCCCACTCTCCCTTCCCCTCTGTTCTCACTCCGCTCTAACTAATTCCCCTGAAGGTGCTGATTCAGGATCTTACAGAGACAGAAAAAGCAAAAACATCAAGACTGACATCTCTCTGAATTTTGGATGCCTCCACCTGAAAGTTAATATCTTTCACAACACTGAAAGTGAGCAGGTCTGATTTTGGGAAGCAAAAACAAAGTGCCAATTCAGGGTGAACCTGCAATGCAGCTTCTTGAGGAAGGACCAGACACAAAATAGTTAACGACCCCGGGAAGGTGGGAGCAAAATGAGACATCAAGGCATTAACACCGATACACTTCAGTCAAACTCTTCTGCTCCCAGTCAGGGCAAAACATGCCCTGAAAGTCCAGCCTTCACAACCACACTTCTGCTTTCACTGAAGACAATTAGAATCACACAGCATGGAAACAGACCCTTTGGCCCAACCTGCCCAGATATCCGAAATTAATCTAGTCACGTTTGCTATCACTTGGCCCCTATATGGGCCAGGTGCTGCCAGCTGGGACTAAATTGGGTTGGCTATCTTGTCAGCAAGGACGAGTTGGACTGAAGGGTTTGTTTCCGTGCTGTACATCTCGATGACTCCAGTCGCATTTGCCATCACTTGGCCCTGACCCATCCGAACCCTTCATATTCAGATGCCCGTCCAAGAGCCTTTTGACATATCATCGTACCAGCACCCACCACTTCCTCTGGCAGCTCACGCCATCGCTCAAGCGACTCCACGTTGAAAGTGTCTGGTCTGGTGCGCCAGATGACATCAGGATAATCTCAGATCGTTCCAGATCGCATCGATACTCAGTCAGTGGCTTTCCCGATCAGGATGTTGTACGTGATCATACAGGTCAGTGGGTAGGTGATCCCCCACCTCTTAGTTCAAGTATCTCTACGAGAACTCCCTTGCTGGAGGGTCCCTTGGAGACACTTCAACTGGACTTCATTGAGTTGTAGAAATGAGCTGAGTTGCTGTAAATATGTTTTGCTTATTGTTGATGTCTTTTCTAAGTGGATTGAAGCCTACCCTCTTCCTAACGCGACTGCTGAGTCTGTGGTGAAGATTTTGTTTAAGGAAATAATTCCTTCAGTATACCTGCGTGCATTAGCTCGGACAATGGACCACACTTTGTAGGTAATATTAACGGAGAACTCTGTTCCCAGCTTTGTATTTGTCGGCAACCGCATGGTGCTTATCATCCTCAGGCGGCCAGCCTTGGTGAATGTTTTAACCAGACTCTAGACTAAACTTGCCAAATTAATGGCTGAGTCTGGCCTCTCCTGGTTATGCGAATCCCTGTGGCTTTATTCCAGATGGGATCCATGTCTGTGGGCAAGATACGACTGTCTTCAGCTGAGAATCTCTCTGGTCACCCTCTCTGTACCCCTTGGAACGATTCAGCTCCCTTCGCAGTCCCCTTCCACCACATGACCGAAGAAATGGTTGGTTATGTTCTTGCTCTAACTAGTGTTATGTGTGCCTTTCACACCCATGAGCGTGCAGCCTACAGCGATGTTCCCTCCCTTTCAGCCTCGTCACGGGTAGAGCCTGGTTCGTTGGTGCTCGTCAAGACCTGGACTTGCAAAGGTCTCCAACCTCGTTGGGATGGCCCCTTCCAGGTTTTACTTCCCACCCCTACGGCGGTCAAAGTCACTGGGCACTCAGCTTGGGTCCAACTGCACCATTGTAAATTGATTGACCGCACCAATCAAAAGTGGGGAAGAGGAGGAGAGAATACTGGAATCCCAACAAAAGGAGAGGACACTGTCCAGTTGGGTTTTTGAATTTTGCTGTTGTTCTAATGTTAATCTTATTACAGATACTTGAACTAAGAGGAGGGACATGTGGGGGAATCGCCTATCTCCTCACCTTTCTGATCACGTATAACACCCTGATGGGGAAAGCCACTAAGTATGGATGTGACCAGGAATGATCAGAGATTATCCACCACCCATGCTGAGGAGATGTGGTCCAGTGCACCGGACCAGACGCCTTTGACGTGTGGGACGTGATGAAGATTGATTATTGCAATGGACTCTTACATCAGAAAGACCAGATGGTCCACCTGGACAGTAGAAATCAGTGGGAGTTACCATGTCGTTACCATGGTTTTTTTATTTTACCTGCAGACACAAGCCTAGTGAGGATAAAAATGATCAACCCCGTTATTATGGTAAATATTTTAAGGATGCCTGGGAACACCATCCCTTTTTGCAGGACGGGCCGACTCGAGAAAAGGGAAGCCTGATCGGGGAAACTCCACAATCCGCAAACAACTTATTTATACAGGCCCACAGAATGCTCTTCATCCCAGAGGCAGGAGTATGTTACTCCTCTCTATCAGGAGATGACTTACTTGCCCAGTCCCCAGTCCCCGATTCCATACTATTCGTCAGTCTTCCTGCTGCCGACCCTGCGAAGTGAAATATCACTTTCCAATAGCTCCGGTCTGTGTATACAAACAGCTGGTGTAACACTGGCTGGGGTACAGCAGGCCTTATGCGGTACATGGACCTGGAACGGAACCCTTCCCTTGCGCATTTATAGGCCTTTTCTCTTTTCAGAATCTGATATTGTCACCAAGACCATGTACAATAGAGCTAAGGGAGAGCCCAATGGGAACAGCATTCTGAGGACCATTGTCTCCTATACAGTGCGGGTGCTCGAGTCACTTGGCCCATTTTTTACAGTGCTCAAGCGAATCCTCTTGCAAAACGTTGACCCTTTGCTCCTGTATATCTGACCAGACCCCCTGCTGTAACATTTCAGTAACCTATTTTGACAAACTCTCCCTAATCTACCCCAAATCAGACTATTATTTCTTCAGCTGAGGTAAAGCTACCAATTTCCTTGTCATGGATGGCAAAGATGTCCCTCATAACATCAATATCGGAGACCTTGTTCCCACAACAGTACCTTGTCCTGGTCAGTGGACAAGTCGATGGAACCTCCACCTGAGGAGAATGCAGCGGTCGGTCTCAGCCAACCTTACTCCGACTGGAAGGATCCCAATGGACTGGGTGACAATACAGGACACCCAATAGGCTGGGGAATCCAGAATACCCTGAGGTTGGAAGGATCGGCAGGGGTGACAAGTCAAAAGAACCACAATTCCCTCTTTTGTGGCCTGACCATTCGAGGAAATAAGACTAAAGAGGCTCTGGAACAGAGTAAACTGGGATTATCAGACCTGTGTCTTTACTCTATGCAGAATCGGTATGCCTTAGACTATATACTCGCCCGGGAGGGTGAGGTCTGCACCACTGTCCAAGATAAATGCACTATGGGCATTCCCGATCTCACTGGCAATATTACTAAGATACAAGAAGAGATCCGGGTATTCCTTGACAGAATGACTGAAGGGACCAGTTGGGGAGACTGCAGGTCCGGCTGATGGTACAATTGGCTTATCAATTTAGCTATTAATGTTTGTCGGTATTGGTATTGTTAGGTATTTAATTGCTCGGCTTATGAGGTCCCTTAGTGATATAGATTTGCCCCAGAAGATGCACCTTTTGCGATCCGATGGCTCACCCACGTGTCGATGGCGATGATAAATATGACCAGATGAGCCGCGAAGATGGTGGTGCCGCTCTACAGGATGTTGATGGCTGGACCACCTTGAAGGGCATTCGTTTGGACCAGCCTTCCCTTTCAGTGATCGTGGTGCAATCAAAGGGAGGAATGAGGGTGTGGGCATCTGGGTGATAAAGTCTACAGCCTTAAAACTTGTCATTAAACATTTAGACTAAAATGTAATGCTGAATTATTGAACACATTTACTGCACTAGAAAATAAACAGGCAGGAAGGCTCAGAAAGAGGAGAGAACTTAAAGATAGGGACACCTGGGCTCACCAAGTGATAACAGGATGCTGTAAGGCAATTAAGAAGGTTTGCCTCAGCATCGGTGAATCTGTGTGAACAGGACACCAAGTGATAACATTCACCGCCGTTCCCTTGTGAGACCATTTTAGTGCTGAGGCTGTTGAATCCCGTAGAAAATTAACTCTTAGTGCTTATCTGCAATGGATTGTAATGAATGGCATTTTGGGACTTTATGATGATATTGAGTAGCCATTACTGGTTATTAAATACAAACTCTGTAAAAGGAAATACTGATAAAGTTTTACCTTACTTGCTGCAGCCGAGACTCCAGCGGAGGCAATAGGCCGCGGACACACTTCCGTCTTCGGGACGGCCTCGGCCCCGCCCCCTCCGACGCCAATGCGACACGTAAACCCCGCCCCCTCAGAACGCAGCACGTAAACCCCGCCCCTTCCGAACAAACCTCGTAATACCCGCCCCTTCCGAACGCAGATAGTGAATATCGCCCCTTCCGAACGCAGCTCGTAAACCCCGCCCCTTCCGAACGCTGCTTGTAAACCCTGCCCCTTCGAGACAAAGCCCCACCTCTTGGAACCACACTTCCTTCCCCCTTCCGCACCAAAACCCACCCCTTCCCTGGACCCCGCGCGAATAAAAACCACGCCCCCTTCCCCCACGAGCAACCGCCCACAAAGCCGCGCGCCTCCAGGCTCAACGCACCGTATCGCCCCGCCTACTAGCGCGCGTTCCTTTCACGAGACACGCCCCGCCCATGAGCAACACCCTCCCGCTAAAACCCGCCCCAAGGCTAAACCCCGCCCCTCCTGGTAAACCCCGCCCACCCAGGTGTATTTGGAAGCACTAGCTTCTGCAGCGCTGCTCCTTCTGCGGGGAGCTGTGCTGCAGGATCATAAGGCACAGAATTAATAGCAACAGATCACAGCGTCATGCAACCGACGCAATATTTGGAACAAACCTGGATCACTGCTGAGTCCTTCATCTTTTAAAACAGGTTGCAGGTTTTAGTTCATCAATATATAAATTCCAGAACTTTAGATCAGATTCCCTACAGTGTGGAAACAGGCCCTTCGGCCCAACAAGTCCACACCGACCCGCCGAAGAGCAAAACACCCAGCCCCATTCGCCGTCACCTAACACTACGGGGCAATTTAACGTGGCCAATTCACCCTAACCCGCACGTCTTTGGACTGTGGGAGGATACCCACGCAGATGTGGGAGAGGAATTGAACCCGGGGCTCTGGCGCTGTGAGGCAGCAGTGATACCAACAAATAAATGGTACATTTTCTGTATTCCAGCGGCAGCAGCCTCTATTGAAACCAGTAGAATTCCGAAAGGGGCTTGACAGGATAGATGCAGATAAAATGCCTCTTTGTGGGGAGGGTCTCGAATTCCGACAATGTGGAAGCAGGCCATTCAACCCATCTATTTCACTCTGGCCCTCTGAACAGTATCCCACCCACACCCAACCCCTTACTCCGTATTTCCCATGGCCAATCCACCCTAACCTGTACATCCCTGGTCACTATGGGTAACTTAGCACGGCCAATTCTCCCTAACCTACACTCTAATCTATAAATTACCTTCTCAAGAATGTAATTTAAGTGCAGAGCTTTTCTGAGAAAAATGTCAGTCTGACTGAACATTGGGGCACAGACAGTATTCACACCTATTGTCTCTACTTATAAACAGGGCAACGTCTCTTAGAAATGTAAATTCATTTAGATATAACTGCGTCACTTTATATATTAAGATATCCCTTTGAATGTGCCCACATCCCTTTGAAATGTAATCTCGTCCATTTAAATTTCTTTATTTGCAGAAATACCGTTAAAATGTCCATGTCCCTTTAAAATGCAGATTGCCCCCTTTAGATATGAGGCCGTTCCGTTAGATGTGGGAATATCTGTTTAAATGGAGCGGTGAGCTTTCCCAATGTAGACAGGGCTCCTCGAAACGTGGCAGTGTCCCCCCCTGCAGCTGCAGAGCGAGACAGGAGAGTTTGTTTTTGTGAATGAGCAGTTGTAGCGCGAGGTGGCTGTTGCTTGGTGACGGTGAGGCTCCCCCGGCCCCGCCCATCCCCCCGTGCAGACGTCACGCGGGGGCGAAGGCGGTTGGGAGGAGAAGTCGCTCGAGCGAGGAAGCGGCGGGAGGGCGGCCGTTAGGAAAATGGCGCCGTGCGGCCCGGGGCAGACACCCGGCACTGGCCGCCGCCGCCGCCTTCCTGGCGCAGCTGCTGTGTCACGGCCACACCGGCCGGCTGTACAGCAGCCAGGAGCCGGTGAACATTCTGGAGGCGGATGGGGTTAAGGACCTGCTTGGGAACTGGTCGGGCGCCTGGGTGGTGGAGTTCTACTGGTCGTGGGGCGGCCCCTGTGTCAACTATGGGGCCACCTGGAAGGTACTGGGCCCGGGAGGTGAAAGGTGAGGCAGGTTGTGGGGGGGACGGAGGGGAAGGAATGTGGGGCCTGTCCTGTCATAGTCACATTTTACACTCACTTTCCATCTGCTTTTACTGGCGCTTGTGCTGTTTACCCCTCACTGTGTGTTTAATCCTTGTGCTGTTTACTCTTTGCTGTTACTTGTGCAATTGCTGAGGGTAGTGTGTAAATACTAGTGAAGGATACTATGCACCAGCATGTATATGTTCCTCAGTCATTGAAGGGGCAGGACCTGTTGAGAATGGTTAGTAAAGTATGTGGTGAACTAAGCCTTGTTAACATGGAGATAGTTTGGTATTTGAAAATAAATACTTTTTATTATTTAGAGTCACAGAGTTGTACAGCATGAGAACACATTCATTTGGTGCAACCTGTCCATGCCAACCAGATATCCTAAATTAATGTAGTCCCATTTGCCAGCACTTGGCTCATATCCCTCTGAACCCTTTATATTCATATACCTATCCAGATGCCTTTTAAATGTTGTAGTTATACCAGCCTCCACTGCTTCCTCTCGCAGCTCATTTCATACATGCACCATCCTCTGCATGGAAAAGTTGCCCCTGCGGTATCTTTTCTATCCTTCTGCTCTCACCCAAAATCTATGCCCTCTAGTTGTGAACCTCACCCCTACTCTGGGGAAAAGACATTTTAGAAAAAGTTGAGCAGCCAGCTATAAAATGTTGAGCCTCATAGGGGAAAAAAAAACTGTGGCTCTACCCTTTATTTCTCCTCTTGGCATTTGAACACTTAACATCTGTCAACAACAACAGCATCGCCACAGAGCACATTGCGACTGCTCCTCGGTGTGAACAACAGTGCACCTGCTCGCTCATGTCACCAATACATTGTCCATGCTCCTCGCTGTCAGCAGAAAAGGAGACATCGTTTATCTCTGTTCCTGAAGGTTTTCACTTTATTCTTAAAGCTGTGTCCTCTGGTCCTCGTCTCTCCTACCAATGGAAACATCTTCCCAATGTCATTGCACTGTGGGGATGAAGTCCTACCTTGTCCTGTCATTTCTGCTGGTGGGTGACACGAGGCCTCCAGGTTAGAGGGAGTAGCTTTCAGACAGAGATGAGGAACTGCTTTTCCCAGAGGGTCGTGAATCTATGGAATAATCTAGATTAGAGTGGTGCTGGAAAAGCACAGCAGGTCAGGCAGCATCCAGAGCACAGGAAGATCGATGTTTCGGGCAAAAGCCCTTCATCAAAATCTATGGAATACTCTGGCCAAGGAAGCAATAGAGGCAGCTTCATTAAGTATATTCAAGACACAGTTGGGTGGGATTTGGCCTGGTAAGGGAATTAAGGGGTTCCTTGCGGCAGTGCAGGGAGAAGGAGATGAGACGATGGATAGATCAGCCATGATCTTAATGAATGATGGAGCAGGCTCACTTGTAGCAACTGGAGTGAATCCAGAGAGGGAGCAGACTTTACCACCTCAGGTATGTGTCTTGGTGACCCGGGTGAGGAGAGACCAGTTCAGGTTGGGACTGTTTTCCGCAGCTTGCCAGAGTCTGAGGAGTGACCTTATATGCTTTTATATCATCATGAAGGGCATGGATAGGGTAAATGGATGTGATATTTTCCTTTGGATGGGGCAGTCCAGAACTAGAGGGTAGTAGGTTTAGGATTGAGTGTGTGGTACTGCAGCAAGTCAGGCAGCATCCAAGGAGCAGGAAGATTGACGTTCCGGGGAAACGCCCTTGTTAGGACGGAATTCGTCCAAGCGTGTTCTTTTAAGGAGTGACCACCCTTATCCAATTATTTGATAAAAAGCAGGTACGTTTATTTAGCAGCAGAAACTTAGCTGTTACAGCGAAGCACGAAAGATCGAATGGTTCGCTGGAGAAAATGTACAAGTTCTGAAAATCTATCGATAAGCTCCATTAGTTATACTATTTTCTAATCTCAATTCATGCAACGTGATCTTTCACAAACAAAAGCCTTCTTCAAAATGGTATAATTTGCAAACAAAGGTTCTATGTATTCTGGAAACATTTTTACAAAGGCTTTACATATATTAGGAACATTCTGTATCATGGACACAAAGAATTACTATGATTGAGACATTTTTCCTAGTCTTTTTATCACATAGTTTACCTTAATCTAATCACTTAGTTTAGCAGGCAAAATTGACCTTGCTGATGTTCTTTCATTTGAACATCAGCTTTGTTAGTTGTTATGGCAATAATCCCAGAATTAAAAATTACTTTGGTCATCATTTTAAACTATAGGTTCACAGCGCCCCCAATGTCCTAAGAAGTAACTACATCTCTGTCCTCTCATGGGCTTCTATAATATCCTAACATTCCCCCCCTTGGCCTCTTCAGAGGCCATAACAACATAAACCGTTACAAACGCAATATTGTGCGGCACCCGGGGCCAGGTGTGTCTACGGATGCATTCTTCGTGTCCTTTTTGCTTTTCTGAACATATCATCTTGACCTGGCCGTCTGGTTCTAAGGAGACATCAGTTAAGAGTGTAGGGGTCCCTAAGCAGCATCTTACTACAAAAAAATCAACAATTAGTATTTGATTCTAAATTATTCTTATTTTCACAAAAGAACTACAAAAACTTTATTAAAATTAACAAAATATAAAGTATAAATGAGCATGATAACAAATAGTAGAGAACCATAGAGAAAAAAAAAATGAATGAGCTTGGATGCTTGTAGAGTGAAGGTCAGTTGTCCAAAGAACACCAGATTGTACACCCACCAATTAACCGGTCACACTATACTATCTCATGAAATCCCAAAATAGATTTTCATATTACTGGCACAATGCCGAATTTTCTTGTAATAGATTTAAATCGGCTTCAAAATCAGCCGCACAGCTTGCATTTATTATTTATTTTATCAAAAACAATGTGAATATAATGTGCTGTGTCCACAACTTACTTATATCTGCTGCTCAGCAAGCCAGAGACTAGTCCAGATTCCCAAGACAGATGCCAAGGCCAGGCATCCGTTAAAACCACATGTCCACAGGCCACCACTTCTGAAAGTCAATGCGCGACTGTGCCTGTCTTAGGTTGTCCCTCAGCTCGAGGAATCTTACCCGTCATTGGCTAACCAGTCGTTCCTCAATGACCAATGCAATCCACATTCATTTCAACGTACAGGGCAGTGGCACCTGGCTTATCATAGTGATCAGTGGCTCTCGATACCAGACGATGTTTAGGAATCTCTTGCGTGATCAATAGTCTCTCAAGCCTCAAGACACACAGCACTTCAAAATTCCTGACTATTAAGGCACAAATTTAACTGTCTCCAATCTGTAACGGGAGAGGAGGAAATAAAATAAACAACTAGGGGGTCTCTGGACTACTGCCTTCACTGTCAGAATCTCGAAAAAAAGATTAGAAATGAGAGATACTTTTATAAAGTAAAATCATAAGTTGTCCTGCGCTTCTCTCTCAGACATGTCTCCTCCATCCTCTCTGGTTCTGATTCCGTAATCCTTCCCTGAGCTGCCCCCATCACAGGCTCCTTCAGCACTGCTGCGGAGCACCAGTATGCAGGTGTTGAGTCATCCTTTCTCGTCAGGTCATGGTCAATCGTTCGTGTCACCAGCGTCCCTGATACATGGCACACACATA
The DNA here is from genome assembly GCF_020745735.1 of Hemiscyllium ocellatum. NCBI lineage: Eukaryota > Metazoa > Chordata > Chondrichthyes > Orectolobiformes > Hemiscylliidae > Hemiscyllium > Hemiscyllium ocellatum. The sequence goes on from NW_026867498.1 coordinate 1,297,684, forward strand.
ACAATAACCACAGGTAATAAAAATAGCAGCAGGGATGCGTAAACCAAGGGTCCCCCCCCCCCCCCCCCCCCCCCCCCCCCCCCCCCCAAACAACAGAAGCTACTGACATGCAGCCAGAAAGTCACCAATTCTGTCTGACTTGTTTGCTTTTCTAGTGTATGAGCTTTGCCAATAGTGATGGAACACTGCACAGAAGCATACCGTGTCATTCCATCTCCAATAGGGAGATTTAACTAGTTGTGCTACCCTTGAAACATGCTGCTTGCTGGATAGTGACAGAGTTTTGTTGGCATAAACTGTAGAAACGTTTTCAGCCTAAATTGAGATTGATACAGCATTGAATTCTGTAAGGATGGATTAGCAAAGCTAGATGTATTGGTCTGCTCTGTACCAGGTAAAAAATGTAACTGATTCAATCTTCTGGTGATTTTACACATACTTGCAACTATTTGGTACAAATTTTACTGATCTGTTGGTTTTGAAATTACTAAATGTATTGCTCTTCTTTAAGTAGGGCAGCAAGTACTCAATTGTTGCTATTGACAGAGCAATAATTCAAAACATCAATTGCGAGCAATCTTAATCATGCAATGATAAATTCAGAAATCTCATTTTTGGAAATTTATGTAATATATTGATACCCCATCTGATTTTAACAAGTAACTTTTTAATCCAATTTTGTTAGTGATCCTGCTAGTGACCATGATAGCTAGTTAGTTTGGACTATATAATTTGCAGATTGATTTACACTCTAATTCTATATACAATTGGCTTTCAATTTCTCTCCTAATTACCCCATCAACCGCAGCTATCGCCAATTTCGCCTTCTGCTTCTGTCACTCGTCCTCTCTCTCTTTACAAACACTTTCCGTGCCCCTCCTAACAATGCGTGATGACAAAATGTTCAAGAACAAACCTTTCAGCTCAGTGAGTAAACTTAGAACCTGAGCTACATATCTTCTCAAAAACTGCAAATACACCTCCTTTCTGAAAGGTAGTCCTAATTTACTAAACTAGGCAAGATTCACCTGTGATCTGTTGCTGAATCTCAGAAGAGATTAGCGTCTGGTATTTGTACTGTAACCCATACCCCCATTATCCATTCACAAATTAATTACAGACCCATAAGCTCCTCCTTCAACAGGGGTAGGGTCATCTTCCAGTTTTTTGAAATCTTGTACTAAATTCATATCCAGTACTTAATAGTGAACAAGGGGAATAATTCCCTTACTCTTAACCACAACTAAAATTTAGTGAATGAAAAAGCTAAAGTTAATCCTAGCTGTCTTTGTACAGCCTACTAGGTATGTGTCCAGATGCTTATTAACGAAGACCTGTTCAAAGTATTAAAAGGTTTTAGCCACCATCAGATCTGCATAATTGAAAAAATGAAGAGAAAGTGCTTGACTTGAAGTCTGTAGGAATATAAATGCAACATTTTAGTACATAGTGTTATATTACCAATATGGAAAAATCTATCTGATTTCTTATCTCATCTTTCCTAGAACCGTCATAACCAGGTTTGGAATTGTGGAATTAAAATTAGGTGTTTGACCACAGTTGTATTAGGAATTGGCACAAAATCTGTGAGACCAGGACTGAATCCCTCCTGTTAGTGAATAGCTGTGAAAAGTACTATAAAACAACCAGAAATTTAAATCCAGACTTTGTAATACAAAAATATAATATTACTCTATCATCCAAGCATCCTTAAGACTTAAAATTTATTCCTCTTCAGAAAATCCCATTTCCCTCTAGAACTAAATTTCGAATCAACCTTGTGCAAATAAACCATTTAGCAAAATTGATACCATAATGATTTCATTCACTGTAGAGTGCGAAGCTTGAATAGATAGAGTTTCAACACCCATTCCACGCAATAAGCTCAGCTCAGAATCTAAGCAAAACCGATGGCAGAATATTGGCATCTCAAAATCATTGATTACTGAGGCTAAAGCAGTAGCACGATGGATCATGTAAAAATGCTTGCCTGCAGGTCTTAGAAAAGACAGACATAGAGACCTACTAAACTTCCTCCACAAAACTAAATATTAAATTGAGAGAAAAAAAATGCTGTTTGATTATTTTGATAAACTGCGAACAACTCCGGATGGTGCAAATGTCTTGTTAACACAAACAAAAGATACATCATTCCAGTCACTTTATGTGAATAGCTTGATAATTATTTACAATGTGGCGAGAAAATACAAAAAATAACAAAACGCATTGAAGTAGAAGACTATCTGGAGAGGGAGGGAGGAAAGAACAGCAGCAGGTTTCACTTTCCGTAACACAATGCTTTCAACAGACGAGCGCTCCAGTATCCCCATATAAGTTTCCTTTTTTCCCTAGTAAATAGTATATTTAAATTAGACATTAAACCAGCCCACATATACATACTGGGTTTTTATCATAGGATTTTCAGAACAGATTAATCTATCAAATTCTCAACCAAGACCGTTATTTCCTCTTATATGTTCCGACCTCCCCACTAGTGAGGGGAACACAGACTCACCTAATCTCCTCGTCTCCTATCGGTACTTTCCAAAGTTACAAGTCATTACGTTCTTCCCTTTTCCTTTATTCTGAGAAATATTGCAATGTCCTTAGATTCCCATATCCTTAAACACCAATTTACCAATTCATGCTTGTCTTACTTTAATGCCTGTAACTAACTTGTAAGCATATTTATATATTTACGTCCATTTATCCAGTATTCAATTTTCAAAATGTAAAATGCATACAGTTACCAATTTTGAAGACCATTGTGATCACTCAGTTTTAGTTCCCCATTTTAGATCCAAAATTAGTTTTCTTAAGTACTCTGGTCAATCATTACTCAATTAAAATACTTTAGGTCTTAAAATAATCAGAGATGTCTTACAACAATTTGTCAATTCCAGTTTAAAAACTTCTAACGCATGCACAATGGTCGAATCCAAGGTCACAGATAATAACCATGGAAGTTTTTGTTTTTACAACTACCCACTGTTGAACTTAAACTTCAACTGACCTTCACATATTTTGTATGTAAAAAGATAAAAGAAAAAGACAGTTAGACACTCAGTTTAATCATGTTAAGTTTTCATAAAACTCACATTTAAAACAATCCTGGAACTCACGCTTCAGTGAATAAAACTTACTCATTCAATCATCAACAAATATTTATTCAAACCAAACCATAAGGTGTTAATTGTTTTGCTAGCTGTACACACACTCTCCCTCTCTTTCCACAGTCCTTTGTGAATCTCCTTACCCCTAACCCTTATTTCTCGCAATCCTTCTATCCGTCCTTCTCTTTGTTCCTCTTCCCTTTGTCTCCTTCACCTTCCATTTTTCTTTATCTATCTCTGTTTGTTCTGGAACTTCAGTTTGTTATTTTGGTTAAAAGAAAAATTAACTCTGTCTGCAACTTGACCATGAAGTCACTGTCAACATAATACTGGATCCAGGGCACTACATATTTTGGCTCTATATTGTTTTAATTTTAAAAATATCTCAATGTCGCTTACACAACTGTGAATTAAACTCAATGGGCGTTCCTCGTCCAAATAGAAACACACACACACCTGGGAGCCACAGTCTATGGAAAAAAAATCATTATAAACCACAAGCAATTCTCACACCAGTGGCAATGGAAACCAGAGAGAAAAGAAAAAAAAATTGAAAGTCAATGACTGCCAAACCATAAAAAGATATACATTAAAACATATTTACAATTTATTTGGAAATTGTACTTGCTATGAACTGACACACGGAGTACATAAAAGGGAACTTTATAGGTTCAGTAATTATACCAAAGTTCAAAGCTTTTTTTCGTAATGTTTTAAAAACTTTACTCACGCAAAATAGAGTGTCTGAGCTATAGCCGAATCCCATAATACAAATACTCTAATATCTGGACTAGAAATTGCTTCGCTTATAATCCTTATCTGCAGCTTTAATACTATATTTTGAAATTGAATCAACAATTATTAATTTAGAACATTAATTATTAAAATCAGTTTGTATTTCATAACTGATTACTAAATTCCATATTAATTTGGTTGCTTTACTGTCCTGATTCCCACAATACAGACATCCCAAGCTTTTTGGACCCTATCCAATAAAATGCACTCTAAACAAGATTTTTTTATGAAATATTAATTTTGTTTTCCAACGTGTTACCTGGTGTGATAAATTTTGAGCACAATTACCTACTGTCTCTTCTATATTTATAAGAACATTGGAATAGTCGGATGGAAAACTTTTTTTATAATAGAACATAATCAAATCTGCCCTGTCTATCCCCAGCTAACTCTGCAGTCTCAATAGTGGGCAGCGTTAGTAAGTGGCTCTGGAATCGTGCCAATAATTCCCGTAGATAGACGTCCTCATCATCTACTTTCGTTGACAATTTGATTTTACTAAAAACATTTTCCTTTGCTTCCTCTTTTCTCTCTGTCAAATTATCTTTAATTTTTGATTGAAATTCGTCAAAATCAGCAGCTGTAAAAAACAGTTGGTCATCTGCGGGGAACCAGTTTCTGCTCCTCCACAGCTTAAGATTCTTATCCAGATTCTGTATTTTTCTTTGAGCTTCTTTAAATGTATTATTTTTTTCAATAAGTTTCTTAACGTCTTCTAAAACCTTCCCTGTCTGTGTTATTGGGTTTGTCGTTACAGGTGCTGGGTTGGACTCATTATTTTTTAACTCCGGGGGGATGTACACAGACGCTACCAAACAGTTCAAATCCCATTGTGGTGTAAAAGTTACCACAAATTTGGTCTTCCACCCCAGTGACTCATTCGTGTCCTTACTTATCCCCTTGGTAGGGGGTTTGCCCAAGTCAATCACTTGGCGTACTAAAGTATTAGGAGACTCTCGGAGACCCTCTAGTCATTAATGTAACATTCTGAAAAGTCTCCTTAATCTTTTTATAATAAGTTCTTTTTGATTTAAAGCCTGTCCTAAGACTAGGTCTAAAGTTTCTTTCTGTAAAGCTACACAGTCCAATAGCAGTCGACCCGCTAGGGTCATATTCCCACCTAGACTGAGTCTCCACCAGGGAACTCCAGGACATTCTGTCCTGAGGTGGCGCAATTTTGGTGGTCCAAAATTTAATTCCTCCATCTTATTTTCTCTTATCTGACTCTAAGCTTGCCCTCCCTTTGTTTCTGTTTCTATCTTTCTTTGATACTTTCTCCTTTTTCTCACTGTAAGCTGTTGTCAAAAATAAATTTTTCTGCTGTCCACCTTATACTACTTTCAATTAAACATTAAATTTTCTCTCAAAAAATGGGGTTTAACCTTATCAGTTACCAACTAATCTTTTCTCCTTTCTCAATATCTATTAAAATTCTATCCTGAAAGAAAATCACGTTAAGCATTCATAAAATTACAATCAAAAAAAATAGCACACTGAATCAAATGACAAACAACAAGTTTCAAACTTAAAACCATTAACAAACAGATGAATTCAAGCCAGAGCACAAAGTGTTAAACTGCTTGTTAGCTGAGAAGCCTTCTGTTCACACACAGACACACTGATAAAGCTTGCAGCAGTAAAATTCTCTCTCTTTTTGAGATATGACACACAGTTTCTTACTTTCACAGACCCATACAAATTTTCACTCAGAGATTCTTTTTTTAGAGATTTTTATACAAAAAGATTCTTACACACACACAAATTCTCACATACACACAGAGACTACCCTTCTCTCGCAATCAGTTTTACACACACTTCTTATACACACTTAGATCTTCACAAACACAGAAACTCTCTTACTCTCACAGATTTTTACAAACTTAAAAATACTTAAACACACAGATTTTACACACCCAGAGACTCTCTCTCTCTTATAACGAATAGATTTTTTACTCATACATACACATAGTCATTTATATTAGCAGCTTCTGTTCGTTCTTCCTATTCTGGCCGGCCCCTTTATCACATACTTACATAAACATACAAATTCAGATATCCACTTCAATCATCTGACTCTTTTCCCTATTGGGATCCGCTTTCAAAACAGTACGTCTTTAAGAATAGACGTCTGAGCGGAAAAAATCCCTACAAGGAAACGGTTCAGACTAATTCCTACTGTAAGTCTCCTCACTCCCAAGAATTTTTAGTGTACACTTTGCGCATCAAGGTTAGCCACACCCCTCACTTGGAAGAATTTTAAACTGGCGGAGACAAATTCTACGACACTTTCCCTCCTCACTTCTAGGACTTTTACATTTGCACGGCAGAGATAGCTAATCCCCTCACCTAGAAGAATTTTAACGGCGGAGACTCCTCACTTCTAAGAATTTTTAGTGTGCACGACGGGGTCCGCGGTTCCTCTCACCTAGAAGAATTTTAACATCGGAGAGAAATTAACACTAGAAGATTTAAAGTGACTTACCAGCTAAGATTCTGTACCTTTGTGTCCAAATCAATTCAATTTCAAGTTGGTGAGGATTAAAAAGCAGACAAATGTCTAACTCAAAAGTTAACTACTGGAAGCTTTTGATATAACAGGCGCTTCCTCACCTTAAAGTTTCGGCCGAAAAATTTGTCTGCCTCCCAATCTGCCAACCTGTGGTCTCCTCCTCCACTTAGAGGGTCACCATCTGTTAGGACGGAATTCGTCCAAGCGTGTTCTTTTAAGGAGTGAGCACACTTACCCAATTATTTGATAAAAAGCAGGTACGTTTATTTAGCAGCAGAAACTTAGCTGTTACAGCGAAGCACGAAAGATCGAATGGTTCGCTGGAGAAAATGTACAAGTTCTGAAAATCTATCGATAAGCTCCATTAGTTATATTATTTTCTAATCTCAATTCATGCAACGTGATCTTTCACAAACAAAAGCCTTCTTCAAAATGGTATAATTTGCAAACAAAGGTTCTATGTATTCTGGAAACATTTTTACAAAGGCTTTACATATATTAGGAACATTCTGTATCATGGACACAAAGAATTACTATGATTGAGACATTTTTCCTAGTCTTTTTATCACATAGTTTACCTTAATCTAATCACTTAGTTTAGCAGGCAAAATTGACCTTGCTGATGTTCTTTCATTTGAACATCAGCTTTGTTAGTTGTTATGGCAATAATCCCAGAATTAAAAATTACTTTGGTCTTCATTTTAAACTATAGGTTCACAGCGCCCCCAATGTCCTAAGAAGTAACTACATCTCTGTCCTCTCATGGGCTTCTATAATATCCTAACATCCCTTCATCAGGGAAGTGTGTGTGAGAGCATGTGTGCCTGCTTGATAAAGTGAGATTGTGATGGAGTATGAACTTGCGAGAGGGTGTGTGTGTTGAGAGGGTGGTGTATGTGTATGTCTGAGAGAGAGTGTGTGTGTGTATGAGAGGGGTACGGATATCAGTGAGGAGTTGCATTTTGCTAAAATAAAGGAGGGCAAGACTTGAGCAGGTAATGGTAGGGCCCGAGTCGTGTTGTGGAACAAAGACCTGGAGGTGTTCAGGTTCATTGTTCGTGGCAGTTACATCACTGGTAGATCAGGGGGGTGAAGAAGGTGTTCAGCACACTTGCCTTCATTGTTCCCATGCTGAGTACAGGCGTTGGGACATCATGTTGGAGATGCACACAGAAAGTACATTATTCAGACGGTGATAAGTGTCTGGAACGCATTGCCAGCAGAGGTAGTAGAGGCAGGGACGGTAGATTCATTTAAGGTGCATCTGGACAGATGCATGAGTCATTGGAGAACAGATGGATACAGATTCAGGAATTGTGCAATAGGTTTAGACAGGGGATTTGGATCAGCTCAGGTTTGGAGGGCTGGAGGGCCTATTGCTGGGTTGTAAATTTTCTTTGTTCTATGTTGAGGTTGTACAGGATGTTGGTGAGGCCATTTTTCTGGAGTCCTGAGTACACCTGTGGCCGCCCTGTAATAGGAAGAATAGTATTAGCGGCCGGACCAATGAGGAGCACTGGAACACCGGAGGGAGTCTGGTCCTCCTACCATTCAGAGCAGCCCTATTGTCTGAATCCGAGATGTCGATTTTCCTGCTCTTCGGATGCTGCCTGAACAGCTGTGCTTTTCCAGCACGACTTCAATCTTGACCCATGAGCTTCTGAAGCTGCTGCTGCTCCTCCCTCTTTGAATGAAGTTTGAGATTCATCCAAGACTGTAATTTCCTTCGTCTGTCCAACAGCACACACTACTCTCACTCCCTTTTCTATTTCTTTTATTTTCTTGCTGGGATCCAATTGTTCGAGTAAAAAATGAGGTCTGCAGATGCTGGAGATCACAGCTGAAAATGTGTTGCTGGTTAAAGCACAGCAGGTTAGGCAGCATCTCAGAAATAGGAAATTCGACGTTTCGAGCATAAGCCCTTTTTCAGGAAACATCCTGATGAAGGGCTTATGCTCAACGTCGAATTTCCTATTCCTGAGATGCTGCCTAACCTGCTGTGCTTTAACCAGCAACACATTTTCAGCTGGGATCCAATTGTTGACTTGCAGCAACTGAAAAGAAAGGGAGTGAATCCAGAAAGAGGCCAGACTCTGGAAAAGCTGGTCCAGGTCTGTGCCTCAAACATGTGGCAAGTGCAGTACCACAGTGTGAAGTTAGTCTTTGCTGTGGAAAAAAAAAGCAGAAATGAGGTGTATTGTTTAAATGGTGATATATTGGAAAGTGGAGAAAGTGAGGACTGCTAATGCTGGAGATCAGAGTCAAAAAGTGCAGTGCTGAAAAAGCACAGCAGGTCAGGCAGCATCCAAGGAGTAGGAAAGTTGACCTATCGGCACAAGCCCTTCATCTGGAATGATGTGGTTTAGGGTGAGAGGGGAAAGATATAAAAGAGACCTAAGGGGCAGTCTTTTCACACACAGGGTGGTACATGTATGGAACGGCCAGACAGAATGCAAAAGGAATAAAATCTTAAGCCACAGGAAAAAATGTGATTCTATCCTTTTTTTTTCCGATTTGCATTTGGACGCTTAAAAACATCAGTAATAACGGCATCTCCGCAGAGCATACTGCGCATGCTCCTCGGTGTCAGTAATGCATAACGTATATTTGCTGGTGTCAGCAAATCACTGCGCATGCTTCTTGCTGTCCGCCGAAAAGGCGCGCGAACTACTTTTGACGAACCAATAGAATGCCAAGGAGGACCAGAAGAAGACCGGTCCTCCTGCCAATCAGAACCCCCCATATTGTCTGAATGCGGAAGGTGCACCATGAGTTTCTGAACCTGCTGTTGATTCTCTGCCTCTGAATGAAGATTCACCTTCACGCCGGACTGCAACTTCCCTCCTTTGTCCCACTTCTGTGAGTACGGCACTCTCTTTTGCCACTACCATTTTTCCATTTATTTTTAATGCTGGGCTCAAGGGCCGTGGGTTTTACTCCCTCAATCCAAAGATGTGCAGGTTAGGTGAATTCCCCATTGTAATCAGGGATGTGTAGGTTAGGTGCATTACTCAGAAGTAAGTGTAGAGTCATAGGGAAATGGGTCTGAATGGGTTGCTCTTCGGAGAGTTGGTGTGGACTGGTTGGTCCGAAAGGCCTCTTCCCACACTGCAGGGATTCTATAAATTATTGACTTGTAGCGACTGAAAGGAAAAGTTTTTTTTCCCCAGGAAATCCTTTTCAGCTTTCAGGCTTTTCCAGCTCCAATTAACATGAAGGAAAGGTCAAGCTCAGTGGGAAAAGGCTGAGTAATAGCATATCTTGGCTCTCACCCAAGTATTCTCCAAAGAAAACCATACATCTGGATGGGGATATGAATAGGAAGCATTCAGAGGGATATGGGCCAAATGCTGGCAAATGGGTCACTAGATTAATTTAGGATATCTGGCTGGCCTGGACTGAAGAGTTTGTTTCTGTGTACTCATTACACACGCCCCTCTTCTAGGTGTTCCCTATACCAGCTGTTATTTTCATGAAATAATCTGACAATTGTTGACTTCCATCAACCTCTTCCATCCGGAGAAATTTCCTCTCTCTGCAAAGTGTGGTTCACGTTGGCAAGTTCAATCCTCCTCCGGTCCTCAGGAACACACTATAATGCGCAACGTTCTCAATGCCTGTTTAACGTTCAGTGGGGAAACTACTTTCAGTCCAACAGTTCGACAGAATTCCTCCGAAATGTTTTTGGCAAATGCACTGCTCCCACGAAAGCTCGTGGACCCACAGTTAAAATGCTTTTAACAGCCTGTTTTTATGTTAATTTCCCCGCCTTCCCAGGATGCAGAATTTCTCTCACCAGAAATTGCTTGCCCTGAAAAAAATCCAGCAGGAAGATGATTATGGCGCTCAGTAAAAATGTCTCATGGGTCACCCAAGATTAGAAATGGAACAATATCTCTTTTCAAAGAAACTGTTTTGTTTGCCCTTTCAAACCTCCTCAAATTTAAGATGTTCCATTGTAGCATTTAATTATGATCCATTAAAAGCAATATCCAGTCTCATCTGAGGGAGGAACTGACTCAACAAGTGAAATAACTTTTCAGTCTGCTCTTTAGATGTGACATCCTCTCCCTCTCTCTGATGCAACAGGATTACCAGAGCTGGAAGTACCACTCTCGGAATACAGTTGCTGATCGACAGTTTACTTCGACTGCTTAACATAAGGATTTAAAAGCTGCTAGCCCGATCTCGCGCAAAGCACAAAAAACAAACTGTTCACCCGTGCCTGCGCAGAGGAGAAATTTCACTTGGAATAGATCACAAAATAAGAACTGTTACCAGTCCCACAACTCATGTGTATCCCATGGACAAAGTTAAAAATCGCACAACACCAGGCTATAATCCAACAGGTTTGTTTGGAAGCACTAGCTTTCGGAGCGCCGCTCCTTCATCAGGTGGCTGTGGAGAATGAGATCATGATCACAATTTATATCGAAAGGATTCTAGTGTCATGGAAATGTGACACATCAAACAATTTTAGATTAAATCTTTCACCTTTAGAATGGGTTTCTGTTCTTTAGCATGTTAATCCCAGAACTTGTTTTTTGTTACCTACTCAAGAATGTCATTCAAATGCAGAGCTTTTCTGACAATAAGTGTGAATTCTGACTGCACCCGAATGTTGAGTCAGACTGACGTTTTGCTTAGAGAAAAACTCTACATTTAAATGTCATTTTTGAGAAGGTAATTTATAGATTAGAGTGTAAAGGTTCGGGTGGATTGGCTGTGGTAAATTACCCATAGTGACCCTAGATGTGCAATTTAGGGTTTTTTTAGATTAGATTAGATTAGACTTACAGTGTGGAAACAGGCCCTTCGGCCCAACAAGTCCACACCGACCCGCCGAAGCGCAACCCACCCATACCCCTACCCCTACATTTACCCCTTACCTAACACTACGGGCAATTTAGCATGGCCAATTCACCTGACCCGCACATCTTTGGACTGTGGGAGGAAACCGGAGCACCCGGAGGAAACCCACGCAGACACGGGAGAACGTGCAAACTCCACACAGTCAGTCGCCTGAGTCGGGAATTGAACCCGGGTCTACAGGCGCTGTGAGGCAGCAGTGCTAACCACTGTGCCACCGTGCCGCCCTCATGGTTGATGGGCCATGGGATGGATGTGGGCGAGATGCTCTTCGAAGGGCTAGCATGGAATAAATGGGCTGAATGGCCTGCTCCCACATTGTTGGCATTCTATGACTCACCCCACAAAGGAGCATTTTATCTGCATCAATCCTGTCAAGCCCCTTTCAGAATTCTACTGCTTTCAATAAGGCCACTTCAATAAGATCCCATTTGTCTGCATTTGGCCCATGTCCCTCTATTCATGTACTCATCCAAATGTCATTTAAAATTTGTAACTTCATCTGCATCTACCACATCCTCATCCAACTTCATTCCACGTGAAAACTGCCTTCTGTCAAAACCTTGCCGCTCAGGTTCCTTTTAAATCTCTCTCCTCTCACTTTAAAGAAATGTGCCCCCTAGTCTTGAGCTCCCCTACGCTAAGGAAGAGCCCTTACCTCCACTCCCCATGATTTTATCAATCTCAATGATGACACCCCTTAATTTCCTGTGCTCCAGTGAATAAAGTCCCAGCTTCTCCTGATAACTCAAACCCTCCCTCCAGTCTTGGCAACATCCTGGTAAATCTTTACTCAACCCTCTCGAATAGAATTCTCACATTCTGCACTCCTGAAACATTTACAATTTCTAACGATACTGGCTGCTCATTCACTGATCCAACTGATAAGCGACATGGGAAGCTTAGTGCAGGAGGCTGAAAGGAATGAGTAGCTTTAAAACCAAAACCTCTTGGAGCTCAAAGCCTTCAATGAGAGTCTGAGCTCGGCGTTAAGTTCACTTCACCTTTATTGTGACCCAACTTTGTTAAAGCTTCAAATCCCCCTCAGCAAAAAGGCAGAGAAAAAGTAGCTGCTTTTTAAACAGCTCAAGATCAAAGCACACTCACTCACGCTTATACACCCACCCAACCTCACTGTCTTCACTATTGGTCAGCACCGAGATGTCCCTTTCTAATTGGATCCTTGGTATAGCCGTAACCCGGAGGAAGCATTGCCTCACTGAGCAATTTCAACCCATACCCTGTATAGCGCCATCTGCTGCAGCGGGATTCAAACCCAGGTGTCCCGGGAGCTGGGCTGATTGTCATTATTCACTGGACTTTCAGCCTTCACTCCTTCAATCCCCCTGCGATGGAATGTGAACTCGCTGGTGCCTCCGGAGGTGGGAGGAGCTGATGAAGGCCTTCCCACACTTGGGGCAGGGGAATGGCCTCTCGCCAGTGTGGACCCGCTGGTGGGTCAGCCTGTCGGAGGAATTGCTGAAGGCCTTCCCGCACTCGGGGCAGCTGAAGGGCCTCTCCCCCGTGTGGACCCGCTGGTGCCTCAGCAGGTGGGAGGAGCGGGTAAAGGCCTTCCCGCACTCAGGACAGCTGAAGGGCCTCTCCCCCGTGTGGACCCTCCGGTGAGTCAGCAGGGCGGAGGAATTGCTGAAGGCCTTCCTGCACTCGGGGCAGCTGAAGGGCCTCTCCCCTGTGTGGACCCGCTGGTGCCTCAGCAGGTTGGGGGAATTGCTGAAGGCCTTCCCGCACTCGGGGCAGCTGAAGGGCCTCTCCCCCGTGTGGACCCGCTGGTGGCTCAGCAGGGCAGAGGAATTGCTGAAGGCCTTCCTGCACTCGGGGCAGCTGTAGGGCCTCTCCCCCGTGTGGATCCGCTGGTGCCTCAGCAGAGAGGAGGAATTGCTGAAGGCCTTCCTGCAGTCTGGGCACCTGAACGGCCTCTCCCCTGTGTGGACACACTGGTGGTTTAGCAGTCCAGAGACCTGGATAAAGGCCTTCCTGCACTCGGGGCAGCTGAAGGGCCTCTCCCCAGTGTGGGCCCGCTGGTGCCTCAGCAGAGAGGAGGAATCCCTGAAGGCTTTTCCGCACTTAGGGCAGCTGAAGGGCCTCTCCCCCGTGTGGACCCGCTGGTGCCTCAGCAGAGAGGAGGAATTGCTGAAGCCCTTCATGCACTCGGGACAGCTGAAGGACCTCTCCCCTGTGTGGACCCACTGGTGGTTTTGCAGTCCAGAGACCTGGGTAAAGGCCTTCCCGCACTCGGGGCAGCTGTAGGGCGTCTCCCGCGTGTGGATCCGCTGGTGGGTCAGCAGGGTGGAGGAATATCTGAAGGCCTCCCCACAGACTGGGCAGGTGAATGGCCTCTGCCCGGTGTGACTACGCCGATGAATCTCCAGGGAAGATGGAAAACGGAAGCCTTTCCCGCAGTCACCACACTTCCATGGTTTCTCCAAGAGGTGGGATTCCTCGCGTTTCTCCATGGCCGAAGTGTGGAGCCACTCCCTGCTGTGAATTCCTCTTTCCAGGCTGTATAGTTATTTTAGGCTCCACACTCAGTGCACTGCAATGGTAGGGTCTCTCATCCAGTCCCGCTGATGCTGAAAACGTACTTAGACAGGAACCAAAAAGCTTTGCTCCTTCTCACAGAATCATCGATGAAAACCGTTGCGGTCCCGATGGATTGAGTGACTGTCAGACATTGACGTCAAAGTGAGGACTGCAGACACTGGAGAGTCAGTATTGAAAAGTGTGGCGCTGGAAAAGCACAGCAGGTGAGGCTGCATCCGAGAAGTAGGAGAGTCAACGTTTCGGGCTTAAGCCCTTCATCTGTTGATGTTGAAACTTCCGCCTTCAGATTTTCAAATACAGTAGCGCCTCGACTTATGAACTTAATCCGAAAAGTTCGCGAACTGAATTAACTTTTCCCATTGTTCGGATAGCGTAAGAATGGTTGGATGGCTGTTCACAGCGCACACGCCAAAGACGAACTGAATGAGATCACGCGGGGCCCGAGAGCTTTTGTGTTCGTACCTTCAATTTCGTACGTACGTTGAAGCAAAATTTTACGTACGCTCCTGTTCGTAAACCGATTTGTACATGAACGGGTTTGTTCGTATGTCGAGGCGCTACTGTGCTCTGTAAAAAGAGATTACAAAGGTCATTAGTGCAGGGTAGAAATTCAGAACAAGCAATTCTACTTTCTGTGGAATATTCTTTTCTTTTGTTATTCCACAAAATTGAAAGCACCATCCCACTCTCTCTCCCCCTCTGTTCTCACTCGGCTCGAACTAATTCTCCTGAAGGTGCTGATTCAGGATCTTACAGGGACAGAAAAGCAAAAACATCAAGACTGCCGTCTCTCTGAACTTTGGATACCTCCACCTGAAAGCTAATATCTTTCACAACACTGGGATACTGCTGAGAGTGAGCAGGTCTGATTTTGGGAAGCAAAAAGAAAGTGTCAATTCAGGGTGAACCTGCCACGCAGCTTCTTGAGGAAGGACCAGACACAAAATGGTTAACGACCCCAGGAAGGTGGGAGCAAAATGAGACGTCAAGGCATTAACATTGAAAGTAGAGAGAAAATGAACCTCCTGACTCTGGCAAATGCCAGAGTCATAGAGATACACAGCACAGAAACAGACCCTTCTGTCCAACACAATTGTACTGACCAGATATCCTAAATTAATCTAGTCCCATTTGCTGGCATGTGGCCCATAGCTGGGATCATCCCCACCCCCTGTCCTGAGACCTTGATGCCTCCAAGCTGACCCTTGAAGGTTTCGTTTGTCCTCCATTCTTTCCCAGTTGTCTTTTGTAGGTTTTGAAAACTCTCCCAATCCTCTGAGTTTAGGATTTGGGAAGTTATGTTGTGGCTGTACAGGACATTGGTTAGGCCACATTTGGAATATTGTGTGCAATTCTGGTTTCCTTACTATCAGTAAGATGTTGTGAAACTTGAAAGGGTTCAGAAAAATTTACAAGGATGTTGCCAGGGTTGGAGGATTTGTTCTATTTGGAGGCTAGGGCTGTTTTCCCTGGAGCGTTGGAGACTAAGGAGTAACCTTATAGAGGTTTACAAAATTATGAAGGGCATGAATAGGATAAAGAGCCAAGGTCTTTTCCCAGGAGGGGGTGGGTCCAGAACTAGAGGGCATAGGTTTAGAGTGAGGGGAGAAAGATACAGAAGAAATCTGAGGAGCAACCTTTTCACACTGAGGGTGGGACATGTTTGGAATGAGCTGTCGGAGGTGGAGGTTAGTACAATTGCAATATTTAAAAGGCATCTGGATGGGTACATGAATGGGAAGGATTTTGAGGGATGTGCGCCAGGTGCTGACAGGTGGGACCAGATTGTTGGTTGAGTTGGATGAGTTGGACCAAAGGGTCTGTTTCCATGTTGTATATCTCTATGACAGGTTGGACTAAAGGGTCTGTTTCTGTGCTGTATGACTCTGGAACCATTCTATACTGGTCTTAAACCATGTTCTCGCCTTCCCCCACAAACATCCACTTCTTTGTTCAAAAATCAGATGACCTCAGCCTTGAATATACTCAATGACACCCTAACTGCAGGAAGACATCCCACTTGTGAACTCAATTCCTCTTGCTAATATAACACGTGCCTTGCCAATTGCTTCCTACATCTGTCTGACAACTGGCAGTGACTGGAGTAGGAGGACACTGAGGCCTCTTTGCCCATCCACACATCAGTCTAGATGAAGGGCTCGTGCCCAAAACGTCAACACTCCTGCTCCTGAGATGCTGCCTGACCTACCGTGCTCTTCCAGTACCACAATGTTTGAGCCTGATCTCCAGCATCTGCAGTTCTCACTTTCTCCACATTCAAATACATCTCCATTTAAACAATGCACCTCCTTTCTGTTTTTCTTTGCCACAGCCAAAGCTATAATTTCATATCGTGGTCCTGTGTTTGCCAATTGTGGTCCTCTCTATATCGGGGAGAGCGAGCGCAAACTTGGGGAACGGTTCACTGAGCATCACAGCTGGGTCCACAGAGCCGACCAGACCTCCCAGTCACCACCCATTACAATTCCCTTTTCTGACATGACCATCTTTGGCCTCCTCCATTGCCACAACGAACCTAACTGCAAATTGAAGGGACCACACCTCATCTTCCAGGCAGCCTACAGCCTGAAGGACTCAACGTTGAGTTTTCCAATTTCAAAAAAACCTCCCTCCTTGTTCTTTGCCAGCAACCCCATGCATTCCTCCCATTGACCAA
Source organism: Hemiscyllium ocellatum (assembly GCF_020745735.1). Taxonomy (NCBI): domain Eukaryota; kingdom Metazoa; phylum Chordata; class Chondrichthyes; order Orectolobiformes; family Hemiscylliidae; genus Hemiscyllium; species Hemiscyllium ocellatum. Next base: position 1,314,209 of record NW_026867498.1, read on the forward strand.
CCAGGTCGTAGCCTCTACCTGTCTTGACCCATCTCCATTTCACTCCCACCCCCTTCATCTGCAGCTTCTCCAGCCAGTCCCAGCCCCAGCCCCGAGGAAGGGTTACACCTGAAACGGCGACTTCTCCACCTCCTGTCTATTTTGCAAATTGAGACACAGACCTGGACCAGCGTTTCCAGAGTCTGTCCCCTTCCGGATTCACACTCTTTTCTTTCAGTTGCTGCAAGTCAACAACTGAACCCCAGAATGAAAAATACATGGAATGGGAGCAAAATAGTGCCGTACTCACAGATCTGGGACAGAGGAAGGAATGTGCAGTCTGGGTAAAGCTCTATCTTTATTCAGAGAGAGAGGATCAGGAGCTGCAGCTTCAGAAGCTCATGGTCCGACTTCCGCATTCAGACAATGGGCTGACTCTGATTGACAGAAGGACCAGGCTCCTTCCGGTCCTCCAAGGTTGCGTATTGGTCCATCAAAAGAAGGTTTCGCGCCTTTTTTGCGTACAGCGATGAGCATGCTCAGTGTTTTGCTGACACTGGTAAGCATGCGCACTGCGTTGCTGACACTGGCAAACATGCGCAGTATGCTCTATGGGGATGGTGTTCCTGACAGATTTTAAGTGTCCAAATGCCAACGGGATGAAAAGATAGAGCCACAATTGTTTGGAATGAACTGTCAGATGTGGTGGGGGCTGGTACAATCACATCATCTGGATGGGGATATGAATAGGAAAGATTCAGAGGGATAAGAGGCGACATGCTGGCATCTGGTCGACGTAGACTGAAGGGTTTGTTTCTGTGCTCTACAGCTCTGTGACTCTATTTTCCATACTATCTAAAAATAAAGAGCATGAAAGCATGGGAAGTGTTAGAGCATGGAGACCATTTCCAGTTCATAGAGTCATAGAGAGATGTACAGCATGGAAACACACCCTTTGGTCCAACCCATCCATGCCGACCAGATATCCCCATCCAATCTAGTCTCACTTGCCAGCACCCGGCCCATATCCCTCCAACCCCTTCGTATTCATATACCCATCCAAATGCCTCTTAAATGTTGCAATTGTACCAGCCTCCACCACTTCCTCTGGCAGCTCATTCCATACATGTACCACTCTCTGCATGAAAATGTTGCCCCTGAGGTCTCTTTAATATTTTTCCCCTCTCACCCTAAACCTATGCCCTCTGGTTCTGGACTCCCCAGGGAAAAGACATTGCCTATTTATCCTATCCATGCCCCTCATAATTTTGTAAACCTCTATAAGGTCACCCCCCCCCCCCCCCGCCACAAGCCTCTGACGCACCAGTGAATCAGCCCCAGCCTGTCCCTATATCTCAAATCCTCCAACACTGGCAACATCCTTGTAAATCTTTTCCGAAGCCTTTCACATTTCACAACATCTTTCCGATAGGAAGGAGACCAGAATTGCATGCAATATTCCAACAGTGGCCTAAGCAATGCCCTGTACAACTGCAACATGACCTCCCAACTACTGTACTCAATACTCTGACCAATAAAGGAAAGCATACCAATCGTCTTCTTCACTATCTTATCTACCTGTGACTCCACTTTCAAGGAGCTATGAACCTGCACTCCAAGGTCTCTTTGTTCAGCTACACTCCCTAGGACCTCACCATCAAGTGTATAAGTCCTGCTAAGATTTGCTTTCCCAAAATGCAGCACCTCGCATTTATCTGAATTAAACTCCATCTGCCACTTCTCAGCCCATTGGCCCATCTGGTCCAGATCCTGTTGTAATCTGAGGTAACTCTCTTCGCTGTCCACTACAGTTGCAAAGGATAGTGGAACACTCTTACACCAATTAGCAGAGTAAGGTTGAGGCTGAAAGGTCACTATGGCAAGATGAGATAACACAGTTAGTAAAGTTAGCCTCATCTGCTAACTATCATTATTGGGACAATAAATATTTGGGACATGACATTAAATATCTAATTGTTAGTGAGTAGAGTCAGTCTGCTTGAAACTACTGACAATAAATATCTAATCATGACATTAGGAAAATATTAAGTAGGGTCTAGAATGAAAGACCGTTGTTGCAAAAGCTGACATTAAATCTCTAACCGAGACATTGGAATAACATGAAGTAGAATGTACAACTAAAGAGATAATGGGAACTAACATCACTGGCTTATTGTGTAGCTAGACTGAGGTACGTTGATAAATATAGTTGGACATGCTGATAAGCTAACACAAACATGATTAAAAAAAGATATTTTAAAACTGCAGACCCTGAGGTTTGTGGGCATTCGAGAATCTGCTTTTCGAGTGTCACGGTCTTTTTGTTTGCAAATAAACGACCTACTTCTTGAAGAACTCTCTGCGTCTCCTGGTCGTTCTCTGCATTTTATCCACGACAACAGTCGGAACCAATTTCATGGTAATAGGAGAGAAAGACTGGGGGGGACAGAGGGTGGGGTGAGAGAAAGACTGGGGGGAGGCAAAGGTTGGAGTGAGAGAAAGACTGGGAGGGACAATGGTGGTGTGATTTTTAACTTCGTACACCCCAGTCCAACACCGGCATCTCCAAATCGGGGACATAGTTCTTTGAAAGTTGCATCATTGCTGGACAGGGTGGTGAAGGAGGCGTTTGGCACACTTGCCTTCATTGTTCACACCGTTCAGTGTAGGAGTTGGGACATCACATTGAGGTTGTACAGGATATTGGTGAGACCACGTGTAGAGTACTGAGTACACTTCTGGTCGCCCTATCGACGACCACAAGTTGACTGGTGACCTTATTTCGATTTATAAAGTCATGGGGCGTGTAGGAAAGGTAAATATCACAGGGGGGAAGAAAGGGTGGATCTCCCCTTTTTTTACTTCTCTTGGCACTTGGACACAAATTCTGTCAGGAACAGCAGCATCACCAGAGAGCATACTGCGCGTGCTCCTCGCCGCACGCATCGCGACTTTCTTTTGGTGGGCCAATTGGAAGCCCTGGAGGACCGGAAGGATATAGGTCCTCCTGCCAATCAGAGCCTTCCTGTTGTCTGAATGCAGAAGTTGGAACACGAGCTTCGGAAGGTGCTGCTCCTCTCTGAATGAAGATTGAGTTTGTTCCAGACTGCAACCTCCTTACTCCGCCAGTACACCGCTCTCTTCTCAACTCCTTTTTCATTTTTTTTTCATTTTGGGCTTCAATTTTTGACTTGCACCAACCGAACGGAAAGGGAAATGAATCCACGAAGTGGGACAGAATCCAGAAAAGGTTTTCATAAACAGAGAGTGGTTCATGTATGGAATGAATGTCCAGAGGAAGTGGTGGATGCACGAACAGATGCAACCTTTAAAAGACATTTGGATAAGTACATGAATAGGGAAGGTGCGGGGGGATATGGGCCAAACATTGGCAAGTGGCACTGAAACATAGTCAGCATGGAATAGTAGGGCTGAAGGGTCCGTTTCTGTGCTGTCCAACTAACTGTTCTGTCGTGGTCTTAAAACTTTCTTGCCTTCCACTTTAAACGTGGTTATTGAACCTGCATCCAACACATTAACCACTGTCAACAAAAAAGAAAACCTCATCCACACAACATAAAAATCCACACGCTGTTGTTCAAAAAACAGATGAACTCAGCCTTGGATATATTCAATGACCCCCTAACTGCAGGATGACATTCCCACTGCTAATCCCAGTTCATCTTCCGAATATACCACTTGCCTTGCTGATTGCTTGTGCATCTGTCTGATGACTGGTGTAGAAGGACGCTGAGGCCCCTTTGTACATCCATGCATCATTCCTGATGAAGGGCTCGGGCCTGAAATGTCGACTCTCCCACTCCTCCGATACTGCCTGTTCTGCTGTGCTTTTTCAGCCCCACACTTTTAGACTCTGATTCCAGCATCTGCAGGTCTCACTTTCTGCACATCGCACGCTGAGGGTTAACCTTTATAAGGGGCAAGGTCTTTCCCCAGGGTAGGAGAGTCCAGAACCAAAGTGGCATAGATTTTAGGTGAGTGGGGAAAGGGACATGAGGGACAACCTTTTCACACAGAGGGTGGTGCATGTATGGAACGAACTGCCAGAGGAAGTGGTGGAGGCTGGAACAGGTACAACATTTAAAACCCATCTTGATGGGTACATGAATAGGAAGAGATTAGAGGGATATATGGGCAAATGAGACAAGGTTAATTTAGGATATTTGGTCAGCATGGACGTGTTTGGCTGGAGGGTCTGTTTCTGTGCTGTTATCCGGGAATTGTCTCTGGTGAATGCAGAAGTCTGGTTGGACTTTCAGAGCAGCTTTCCAAGATGGGTTGCCCTTACTGGGAGCAAAAGAAGTTACAATGAAGTATTTCGTTTGTGAGACAGCAACTGAGTGAGTGAGTACATCTGGGAGTTTGGTGGAAAGTGGGAATTTATTGCACTGTGGGGATGAAGCCCTACCCTACCCTACCCAGGATGAGACCAGGCCTTGAGTTGAGGAGAGTAGATTTAGGACAGAGATAAGGAGGAACTGCTTTTCCCAGAGAGTAGTCAATCTATGGAATTCCCTGCCCAAGGAAGCAGTAGAGGCATCTTCATTAAGAATATTCAAAACACAGTGGAATGGGTATTTGCATGGTATGGGAATTAAGGGTAGTTGGGACAATGCAGGGAGGAGGATCTCAGATGACGCATATATCAGTCATGATCATAATGAACGGTGGAGCAGGTTCGATGGGCCAAATGGCCAACTACTACTTCTTTTACTATGAAACTCTAACCCTGCATTTCCCATGGCTACCCCATCTAACCTTCACATGCCTGTACATTATGGACAATTTAGCATGGCCAATCCAAATCAAGGCCGGTGAGCAATATAGTGATGTGGAAAATGATCAGAGAACAATAGAAAGGGACAAGGTGAGTAAATGTACCAGCAATCAAAACCGGATTCTGAAGATCACAAAACGTGAAAATAAAAACGATGTATCTGAATGTGTGGTGCATTGTAACAAAATTGACTGCACACATTGAAGAGAATAATTATGATCTGAGACTCCTTACAGAGGCATGGCTTCAGGATGACAAGGATTGCATCCTGAATATCAAGGTGATAGTCAAATGGGAAGCGAGGTGAAGGTAGAGGCTTGGCGCTGCTCATCAAAGCACTGATCACAGGGAAGTCTAGTGTTAGCTTGGATTCAGGTCCTGATTTATCTGTCCTCTGATGTCCCTGTACCCACAGAGTAAGATATTGGTCTGTTCTGCTCTGCTGGATTTCTGCTGAAGCTTTGACCCCCCACCCCTACACCTTCTGGAACAATAAAACATTCAGTCAATTCAGACCCAAGCCACAATCCCCAGCCTGTCAACCATCCAGACACACAGTGTAGTCCGAGCTGGGACTTATGATTTATAACAGCTATGATTTATAACAATATTTATGCCAGCAGAATTAAAGCATCTGTTATCAAGTAGACATCGGGATATACAGCACGCAATAGACTTTACTCTGTCTCATTCACACACATAAACATGTACATCCATGGGGGTGAATTTGTATTTGCAGAATTATATTTGCAGATACATTGTATTTTTCGCAAAAAATGCACAACCTGCAGGCTGTTTAATCAGTTTGACCTATACTGATACCTTCAGGGATTTCTGAACTTGGACAGCAAGGACCCTTTGTTCCTCAGCACTCTGTAGTGATCTACTATTTATTACTTCCTTCCTTCTCTTATTAAATTTCGCAGAATGCCTGGAGATTAAATTCCATAGTTCTGCCCCATTTACTAGCTGATAGATTTCAGAGTGTAGCCAGGGACCATCCTCCTCCCTAGGAACAATACAACCTTTCCAGCGTTTATTCCTGGACAGAGGAGGCAGTGTTTTCTCCAGCTGAGCAGTGTGTTTGTTAGCATGTCCAACTATATTAATCAAAAGTTCCTCACGCTTGCTACACAATAACCAGTGATGTTAGTTCCCATTATCTCTTTATTTGTGCCCTCACAGTTTTTCCTACATTCTACTTAATGTTATTCTAATGTCACAGTTGGAGATTTAATGTCAGCTTTTGCAACAACGGTCTTGCATTCCAGACCCTACTTAATATTTTCCTAATGTCATGATTAGATATTTATTATCAATAGTCTCAAGCAGGGTGACTCTACTCATTATTAATTAGATATTTAATGTCATGTCCCAAATATTTATTGTTCCCGTCCTGTCAATCATACTTAGCAGGTGAGGCTAACTTTACTGAATGTTATCTCATCTTGCCATAGTGACCTTTCAGCCTCAACCTTACTCTGCTAATTGGTATAAGAGCTTTCCACTATCCTTTGCAACAAATTGGCGGTAGTCTCCATGCTCTAACCCTTCCCATGCTTTCATGCTCTTTATTTTCCATACTATCTAAAGATAGACTCAGAGTTGTAGAGCACAGAAACAGACCCTGCGGTCCACGCTGACCAGATGTCCTAATTAATCTAGTGATCCATTTGTCAGCATGTCACCCCTTACCCCTCTGAATCTTTCCTATCCATATCCGCATTCAGATGCATTTTAAATACTGTAATTGTACCAGCCTCCACCACTTCCTCTGGCAGCTCATTCCATACACATACCACCCTCTGTGCGAAAGGATTGCCCCTTCGGACCCTCAGAAATCTTTCCCCTCTCACCCTAAACCTATGCCCTCCACTTCTGGTCTCGGTGCCTTGCCCCCACAACAAGGGGAAACGTCATACAAAAGTTGAGCAGCCAGACAAAATGCAAAAGGAATAAAATATCGAGCCGCAGGGAAAAAAAATTGTGGCTCTATCTTTTCACCCCGTTGGCATTTGGACATTTAAAATCTGTCAGGAACACAAACATCCCCATAGAGCATACTGCGCATGTTTGCCAGTGTCAGCAACGCAGTGCGCATGCTTACCAGTGTCAGCAAAACACTGAGCATACTCATTGCTGTACGCAAAAAAGGCGCGGGACCTTCTTTTGATTGACCAATAGGCAGCATTGGAGGACCGGAAGGAGCCTGGTCCTCCTGCCAATCAGAGGCAGCCCATTGTCTGAATGCGGAAGTTGGACTCTGAACTTCTCAAGCTGCGACTCCTGATCCTCTCTCTCTGAATAAAGATAGAGCTTTACCCAGACTGCACATTCCTTCCTCTGTCCCAGATCTGTGAGTACGGCACTCTCTTATCTCGCCCCCTTTTCCATTTCTTTTTCATTCTGTAGTTCAATTGTTGACTTGCAGCAACTGAAAGGAAAGAGTGAATTCGGCAGGGACAGACTCCGGAAACGTTGATCCAGGTCTGTATCTCAATTGGCAAAATAGTTAGGCAGGAGGCATCAGATAGTGGAGAAGTCGACGAATCGGTTGTAACCCTTCTTCAGGGCAGGGGCTGGGTGCAGAAGCTGCAGAGAAAAGGGGGTGGGGGTGAAGTGGGAAAAGGTCAAGACAGAGGGTACGACCTGGTTGGTCAATCGGAGGAATGAATCTTGTTGGTGGCAGGGAGGAGGGCGGGGATAGGAATGGAGAGGGAGGATTTTTGATATTGGAAAACTCAACGTTGAGTCCTTCGGGCTGCAAGCTGCCCGGAAGATGAGGTGTTGTCCCTCCAATTTGCGGTTAGATTCGTTGTGGCAATGGAGGAGGCCAAAGATGGTCATGTCAGAAAGGGAGTGGGAAGGAAATTGGAATGGGTGGTGACTGAGAGGTCTGGTCGCCCTCTGCGGGCACAGCTGCCATGCTCAGCGAATCGTTCCCCAAGTTTGCACTCGCTCTCCGATATAGAGAAGACGACAATGGCAAATGCAGTACCACAATATGAAGTTATACCCTTGGCTGTGGAAAAAAAACGCAGAAAGGAGGTGCATTGTTTAAATGAAGATGTATTTGAATGTGGAGAAAGTGAGAACTGCAGATGCTGGAGATCAGGATCAAACAGTGTGGTACTGGAAGAGCACGGTAGGTTAGGCAGCATCTTAGGAGCAGGAGAGTTGACGTTTTGGACATGAGCCCTTTATCAGGAATGATGTGTGGATGGACAAAGAGGCCTCAGCATCCTTCTACACCAGTCACTGTCATTTGTCAGACAGGTGTAGCAAGCAATCAGCAAGGCAAGTGGTATATTAGCAAGAGGAGAAAGTGAGGACTGCAGATGCTGGAGATCAGAGCTGAAAATGTGTTGCTGGAAAAGCGCAGCAGGTCAGGCAGCATCCAAGGATCAGGAGAATCCACGTTTCGGGCATGAGCCCTTCTTCAGGAATGAGGAAAGTGTGCCAAGCAGGCTAAGATAAAAGGAAGGGAGGAGGGACTTGGGGGAGGGGCGTTGGAAATGCGATAGGTGGAAGGATGTTAAGGTGAAGCTGATAGGCCGGAGTGGGAGAGGGGGTCGGGGTGGAGAGGTCAGGAAGAAGATTGCAGGTTGGGCAGGTGGTGCTGAGTTCGAGGGTTGGGACTGAGACAAGGTGGGGGGAGGGAAAATGAGAAAACTGGGGCTCAAGGGCAGAGGAGCGGGAAGTGGTCCAACTAGTCATGGAGATGTACAGCTTAGAAACAGACCCTTCGGTTTAACCCGTTCATGCCAACCAGATATTCAACCCAATCTCATCCCAACTGCCAGCATTTGGCCCATATCCCTTCAAACCATTCCTATTCATACACCTGTCCAGATGTCTTTTAAATGTTGCAATTGTACTGGCCTCCACCATTTCCTCTGGCAGCTCATTCCATACACGTAATACCCTCTGTGTGAAAAGGTTTCACCTCAGATCTCATTTGTATCTTTTCCCCTCACTCTAAACATATGCCCTCTAGTTCTGGACTCTTTTCTCCCCGACCCCCTCCCCTGGATAAGGCTTTGTCTATTTATCCTATCCATGCCCTTCATGATTTTATAGGTTACTCCTTAGCCTCCAACGCTGAGGGGAAACAGCCCTCGCCTCCCTATCGATCCTCCAACCCTGGCAACATCCTTGTAAATTTTTTCTGAACACTTTGAAGTTTCCCAACATCTTACCGATACTAAGGAAACCAGAATTGCACACAATATTCCAAATGTGGCCTAACCAATGTCCTGTACAGCCACAAGATAACTTCCCAAATCCTATACTCAGAGGATTGGGGAAGTTTTCAAAACCTACAAAAGACAACTGGGAAAGAATGGAGGGACAAACTGAACCTTTGAGGGTCAGCTTGGAGGCATCAAGGTCTCAGGACAGGGTGGGGATGATCCCAGCTATGGGCCACATACCAGCAAATGGGACTAGATTGATTTAGGATATCTGGTCAGTACAGGCGTGTTGGACAGAAGGGTCTGTTTCTGTGCTGTACATCTCTATGACTCTGGCTTTCCACTAACTTTTGCCACGTCAATAGGTTCACTTTCTCTCTAATGTCGGCGTTAATGCCTTGACGTCTCATTTTGCTCCCACCTTCCTGGGGACATTAACCATCTTGTGTCTGGTCCTTGCTCAAGAAGCTGCGAGGCAGGTTCACCCTGAATTGGCACACTTTTTTTTGCTTCCCAAAATCAGACCTGCTCACTCTCAGCAGGACCCCAGTGTTGGGAAAGATATTAACTTTCAGGTGGAGGTATCCAAAGTTCAGAGAGATGTCAGTCTTGACATTTTTGCTTTTTCTGTCCCTGTAAGATCCTGAATCAGCACCTTCAGGGGAATTAGTTAGAGTGGAGTGAGAACAGAGGGGGAGGGAGAGTGGGATGTGCTTTAAATTTTGTGGAATAACAAAAGAAAAGAATGTTCTGCAAAAAGTAGAATTGCTTGTTCAGAATTTCTACCCTGCACTGACAGTGATGACTTTTGTAATCTATTCTGACAGAATTTTTGAAGATTTGAAGAGGGAAGTTTTAAAATCAACAGATGAAGGGCTTATAACCGAAACATTGACCCTCCTGCTCCTCGAATGCTGCCTGACACCCCTGTGACTTTCCAGCGCCACATTTTTCGACTGACTCTCCAGCATCTCCGGTCCTCACTTTGATGTCAATGTCTAACAGTCACTCAGTCCACTGGGGCCAGCAAAGATTTTCGCCGTGATTTCTGAGAGAGGAATCAAAGCTTTTTGGTTCCTGTCTGAGTATGTTTTCAGCATCAGTGGGACTGGACGAGAGACCCCACTGTTGCAGTGCACTGTGTGTGGAGCCTGAAACAGCTTAAAGAAGGCCTGGAAAGGGGATTTCACGGCAGGGAGGGGCTCTACACGTGTTTGTGTGCAGCTGAAGCTTTGGCCATGGAGAAACCCGAGGAATCCCGCCCTGTGGAGAAACCGTGGAAGTGTGGGGACTGTGGGAAAGGCTTCTGTGTCCCGTCTGCCCTGGAGACTCATCGGCGCAGTCACACCGGGGAGAGGCCATTCCCCTGCACCGACTGTGGGAAGGCCTTCAGACATTCCTCCTACCTGCTGGCCCACCAGCAGGACCACACGGGGGGGGAAGACCCTTCAGCTGCCCCGAGTGCGGGAAGGCCTTCGTGTTTTTCTCCGCCCTGTTGGCCCACCAGCGGGTCCACACAGGAGAGAGGCCGTTCAGCTGCCCAGAGTGCGGGCAGGCTTTTACCAACAACTCCACCCTGCTGAGGCACCAGCAGATCCACACGGGGGAAAGGCCCTTCAGCTGCCCTGAGTGTGGGAAGGCCTTCAGCTATTCCTCCACCCTGCAGAGCCACCGGCGTGTCCACACCGGGGAGAGACCCTTCAGCTGCCCAGAGTGTGGGAAGACTTTCAGCAATTCCTCCAACCTGAGGACTCACCGGCGGGTCCACACTGGGAGAGGCCCTTCAGCTGTCCTGAATGTGGGAAGGCCTTCAGCAATTCCTCCGACAGGCTGGCCCACCAGCGGGTCCACACTGGCGAGAGGCCATTCCCCTGCCCCAAGTGTGGGAAGGCCTTCACCCCCTCCTCCAACCTCCGGAGGCACCAGCGAGTTCACGTACCATCGCAGGGGGATTGAAGGAGTGAAGGCTGAATGTCATTATTCACTGGACTATCAGCCCAGCTCCCGGGACTCCCGGGTTTGAATCCCGCTGCAGCAGATGGCACTATACAGGGTATGGGTTGAAATTGCTGAGTGAGACAATGCTTCCTCTGGGTTACGGCTGTACTAAGGATCCAATTAGAAAGGGACATCTCGGTGCTGACCAATAGTGAAGACAGTGAGGTTGGGTGGGCGTATAAGCGTGAGTGAGTGTGCTTTATCTTGAGCTGTTTAAAAAGCAGCTACTTTTTCTCTGCCTTTTTGCTGAGGGGGATTTGAAGCTTTGACAAGGTTGGGTCACAATAAAGGTGAAGTGAACTTAACGCCGAGCTCAGACTCTCATTGAAGGCTTTGAGCTCCGAGAGGTTTTGGTTTTAAAGCTACTCATTTCTTTCAGCCTTCTGCACTAAGCTTCCCATGTCGCTTATCAGTTGGATCAGTGAATGAGCAGCCAGTATCGTTTGAAATGGTAAATGTTTCAGGAGTGCAGAGTGTGAGAATTCTATTCGAGAGGGTTCAGTAAAGATTTATCAGGATGTTGCCAAGACTGGAGGGTTTGAGTTAGGGGTGCCATCATTGAGATTGATAAAATCATGGGGAGTGGAGGTAAGGGCTCTTCCTTAGCGTAGGGGAGCTCAAGACTAGGGGGCACATTTCTTTAAAGTGAGAGGAGAGAGATTTAAAAGGAACCTGAGCGGCAACATTTTGACAGAAGGCAGTTTACACGTGGAATGAAGTTGGATGAGGATGTGGTAGATGCAGATGAAGTTACAAATTATAAATGACATTTGGATGAGTACATGAATAGGAAGGTTTAGAGGGACATGGGCCAAACGCAGACAAATGGGATCTTATTGAAGTGGCCTTATTGAAAGCAGTAGAATTCTGAAAGGGGCTTGACAGGATTGATGCGGATAAAATGCTCCTTTGTGGGGTGAGTCATAGAATGCCAACAATGTGGAAGCAGGCCATTCAGCCCATCTATTCCATGCTAGCCCTCCAAAGATCATCTCGCCCACATCCATCCCATGGCCCATCAACCCGAAATTGCACATCAAGGGTCACTATGGGTAATTTACCACAGCCAATCCATCTGAACCTCTACACACTATTCTATAAATTAGCTTCTCAAAAATGTCATTTAAATGTAGAGTTTTTCTTTAAGCAAGACGTCAGTCTGACTCAACATTCGGGTGCAGACAGAATTCACACTTATTGTTAGAAAAGCTGTGCATTTGAATGACATTCTTGAGAATGTAACAAAAAACAAGTTCTGGGATTGACATGCCAAAGAACAGAAACCCATTCTAAAGGTGAAAAATTTAATCTAAAATTGTCTGATGTGTCACACTTCCATGACACTAGACTCCTTTCGATATAAATTGTGATCATGATCTCATTCTCCACAGCCACCTGATGAAGGAGCGGCGCTCCGAAAGCTAGTGCTTCCAAACAAACCTGTTGGATTATAGCCTGGTGTTATGTGATTTTTAACTTTGTCCATGGGAAACACATGAGTTGTGGGACTGGTAACAGTTCTTATTTTGTGATCTATTCCAAGTGAAATTCCTACTCTGCGCAGGCACGGGTGAACAGTTTGTTTTTTGTACTTTGCGCGAGATCGGGCTAGCAGCTTTTAAATCCTTATGTTAAGCAGTTGAAGTAAACTGTCGATCAGCAATTGTATTCCGAGAGTGGTACTTCCAGCTCTGGTAATCCTGTTGCATCAGAGAGAGGGAGAGGATGTCACATCTAAAGAGCAAACTGAAAAGTTATTTCGCTTGTTGAGTCAGTTCCTCACTCAGATGAGACGGGATACTGCTTTTAATGGATCATAATTAAATGCTACAATGGAACACCTTAAATTCGAGGTGGTTTGAAAGGGAAAACAGAACAGTAACTTTGAAAAGAGATATTGTTCCATTTCTAATCTTGGGTGACCCATGAGACATTTTTACTGAGAGCTCCATAATCATCTTCCTGCTGGATATTTTTCAGGGCAAACAATTTCTGGTGAGAGAAATTCTGCATCCTGGGAAGGCGAGAAAATAAAAAAATCAGGCTGTTAAAAGCATTTTAACTGTGGGTCCATGAGCTCTCGTGGGAGCAGTGCATTTGCCAAAAACATTTCTGACTGAAAGTAGTTTCCCCACTGAACGTTAAACAGGCATTGAGAACGTTGCGCATTATAGTGTGTTCCTGAGGACCGGAGGAGGATTGAACTTGCCAACGTGAACCACACTTTGCAGAGAGAGGAAATTTCTCCGGATGGAATAGGTTGATGGAAGTCAACAATTGTCAGATTATTTCATGCAAATAACAGCTGGTATAGGGAACACCTAGAAGAGGGGCGTCTGTAATGAGTACACAGAAACAAACTCTTCAGTCCAGGCCAGCCAGATATCCTAAATTAATCTAGTGACCCATTTGCCAGCATTTGGCCCATAACCCTCTGAATGCTTCCTATTCATGTCCCCATCCAGGTGTATGGTTTTCTTCGGAGAATACTTGGGTGAGAGCCAAGATATGCTATTCCTCAGCCTTTCCCCACTGAGCTTGACCTTTCCTTCATGATAACTGGAGCTGGAGAAGCCTGAAAGCTGAAAAGGATTCCTGGGGATAAAAAACTTTTCCTTTCAGTTTCTACAAGTCAATAATTTATAGAACCCCTGCAGTGTGGGAAGAGGCCTTTCGGACCAACCAGTCCACACCAACTCTCCGAAAAGCAACCCATTCAGACCCATTCTCCTATTACTCTACACTTACTCCTTAGTAATGCACCTAACCTACACATCCCTGATTACAATGGGGAATTCACCTAACCTGCACACCTTTGGATTGTGGGAGTAAAACCCACAGCCCTTGAGCCCAGCATTAAAAATAAATGGAAAACGGCAGTGGCAAAAGAGAGCGCCGTACTCACAGAAGTGGGACAAAGGAGGGAAGTTGCAGTCCGGCGTGAAGGTGAATCTTCATTCAGAGGCAGAGAATCAGCAGCAGGTTCGGAAACTCATGGAGCACCTTCCGCATTCAGACAACATGGGGGGTTCTGATTGGCAGGAGGACCGGTCTTCTTCCGGTCCTCCTTGGCATTGTATTGGTTCGTCAAAAGTAGGTCGCGCGCCTTTCGACGGAGAGCAAGAAGCATGCGCAGTGATTTGCTGACACCGGCAAATATGCGTTGTGCCTTACTGACACCGAGGAGCATGCGCAGTATGCTCTGTGGCGATGCCATTATTACTGACGTTTTTAAGCGTCCAAATGCAAATCGGGGAAAAAAAGGATAGAATCCCATTTTTTCCTGTGGCTTCAGATTTTATTCCTTTTGCATTGTCTGGCTGTTCAACTTTTTAAATGCCTTTTCCCCAGGGTAGTGGGAGCGAGTCCAGAACTTGAGGGGCATAGATTTAGGATGAGGGGGAAAATATTTAGGAGGAAGCTAAGGGGCAACTCTTTCACACAGAGGGTGGTGTGTGTTTGGAATGAGCTGCCGGAGGAAGTGGTGGAGGCTGGTACAATTACAGCATTTAAAAGGCACCTGGATGGGCATATGAAAAGGAAGGGTTTAGAAGAATATGGGCCAAATGCTTACAAATGGGTCACTACATTAAATTAGGATATCTAGTCAGCCTGGACTGAAAGTCCTTGTGTCCATGCTTTACAACTCTATTTCTACATAGTTGGAACCAATTTCACGAGACTAAGTATAGGCCATTCACCCCTTACAGCTTGTCCTGAGCTGTAGCCTAACTGCGCAGACTTCAATAAAAGTTTCAGAAAGATTTCAGCAGCTCTTTTAAAAAAAAATATGCTTTCAGACGTTTCTGAATATGGTTTTAAAAAAATCACACAACACCAGGTTATAGTCCATGGGGGAATGGATTTGGGCACGGTGGATACCGGAACGAATGGACAGGAGGCGCTGTTGGTGGAGGTGGGAATGGACAGGGGGCACTGAGGGTGTTGGGGGAAATGGACAGGGGGTGCTCTGGGTGGCAGGGGGAATGGATGGGGGACTTGTGGCTGGCGGGTTGAATGAACTTGGGGGGAAGCTGTGGATGATGGGGGAATGGACAGGGGGCGCTATGGGTTAAACAGTTGGTGCTGTGAATGGCAAGGGGGACTAGGCAGGGGCGTCGTGGGTGGCGGGGAGAATGGACAGGGGCACTGTGGGTGGCCGGTGTGGAATGGACAGGGAGCACTGTGGGTGGCTGGAGGAAATTGACAAGAGGCACTGTAGGTGGCAGGGGGAATGGATAGGGGATACTGTGGCTGGTTGGAGGAATGGACAGGAACTGATGTGGGTGATGGAGGAGACGGTCAAGGGTGCTGTAGGTGGCAGGGGGAATGGACAGGGGTCGCTGAGGCTGGTTGGAGGAATGGATAGGGGCTGACGTGGGTCATGGACGGGAATGGACAGGAGAAAAGAGAGAATGTGGGGGGGGGGGAAAGAGAGAGAGAGAGAAAATGGACAGGGGGCAGAGGAAGACTGGGGGAACTGGGACAGAATGTGAGAGGGGCCAGAGAGAGAGAGAAAATGGGGGCATAGCGTATTGTGGAGGAGTGAGAGAGAATGGGGTGGGGTCCAGTGTGTGAGCAGAGACCAAATTGGGGGGGGCTGCAGAGTGTGGGGGGAGAGAGAGATAGAGAACATGTACGTGGGCAATTGGTGGGAAGAGAAAGGACAAGAAGCAGAAGATGGGGGGGGGTGGAGGGAACAGAATGGGTGGGTGGGCAAAAGGTGGGGGTGAGAGAGAGAATGAATGGCGAGAGGGTGGGAGAGAGAGAGAATGGATATTCTAAATCCCCACAGTGCAACAAATTCCTAGTTTCCACCGAAATCCCAGATGGACTCACTTAGTTGCTTGCTGTCTCCCAAATGAAATATTTCATTGTAATTTCTTCCGATCCCAGTAAGGGCAAAACATCTTTGAAAGCTGCTCTGAAGGTCCTGCCTTCACAACCACTCTTCTGCTTTCACCGAAGACAATTACAGTCAGATACCACAGAAACAGAAACATGGCCCAACTCGTCCATGCAAACCAGATATCCGAAATTAATCTATTCCCATTTGGCAGCATTTGGCCCATTTCCCTCGAAACGCTGCCTCTCCATGTACCCATCCAGATGCTTGTTAAATATTGCAATGATACCAGGCTCCACCACTTCCTCTGGCAGCTCGTTCCATACATGCAACACGCTCTATGTGAAAAAGTAGCCCCTCAGGGCCCTTTTAAATCTTTGCCCCCTCAGCTCAAACCTCTGCCCTCTAGTTTTGGACTCCCCTATCCTAAGGAAAAGACCTTGGCCATTCACCCCTATCCATGCCCCTTATAAAATGTTACCCCTCAGCCTCCGACACTACAGGGAAAACAGCCCCAGCCTATTCAGCCTCTCCCTCAAACCCTCCAACTCTGGCACCAGCCTTATAAACCTTTTCCAAACCCTTTCAAGTTTCACAACATCCTTCCATAGGATGGAGACCAGAATTACACACAATATTCCAAAAGTGGCCCAACCAAGGTCCTGTGCAGCTGCAACATGGCCTCCCAACTCCTTCACTCAATGCTCTTACCAATAGAGGAAAGCATACCAAACATCATCTTCACTATCCTGTCTACCTGCGACTCCACTTTCAAGGAACTATGACCCTGCATTCCAAGGTCTCTTTTTTCTGCAACACTCCCCTTAACTGTGTTAAGTCCTGCCTGCATTTCTTCACCAAAATGCAACACCTCCCATTTCTGCAAATTCAACTCTATCTGCCACTGCGTAGCCCTTCAGGCCATCTAATCAATTCTAATTTAGTGAACTCTCTTTCCTCTCTCATTCCCTAGAAACTGAATATCTCCATCCCTCACGCTCTCCCTCCATTTTCAATTTGCTGAAGCTAATCCTTGCTGCACCTCATCCTGAAGGGTCTGGCTTATGCTGATTAACAGGCCCACACTCAGGGGAGATCTAAACATACAGAATACTGAACAGCCTGGACAGAGTGGATGTTGGGTAGACGTTTCCATTGGTCAGAGAAACTAAGACCCGAGAGCACAGCTTTAGAGGAAAGGGATGACCTTTTAGAATAGAGATAAGGAGAAACCTCTTCAGCCAGAGAGCGGTGAATCTATGGAATTCATTGGCACAGAACATTGCAAAGGCCAGCTCACTGAGGATATTTAAGATAGTTAGGTTCTTGAGTATCAAGGGGATCAAGGGTTACAGGAGAAAGCAGCAGAATGGGGCTCAGAAACTCATCAGCCACGATTGAATTGTATGAGCAGACCTGATGGGCTGAATAGCCTACTTTCTGCTCCTATGTCTTATGGTCTCTTGCTGTCCAGGACACAGAGAGAATTGGGAGCAGGAGTCAGCTATTTGGTCTTTTAAGCCTGCACCAGCATTAAACAGATCACAAATGGATATGGATCTCCCTACGTCGAGCAGCAGCTGGGACTTTGTTCACTGGAGTACTGGACGTTAAAAGGTGACCTTAGAGAGGTTTAAAAGATCATGAGGGGTACAGGTGAGGTGAACGGCAGGTGTCATTTCAAGATTAGGGAGCAAATGTTTAAGGTGAGAGTAGAACAATTTTGAAGACCTGAGGAGCACCTTTTATTTTAAAAAGAGAGTGGTTCGTGTGTGGAATGAAGTCGAGAGGAAGTGATAGATGCAGGAACAGTAACGTTTAAAAGATGTTTGGATAAGTAGATGAATAGGAAAGGTTCGGAGGGACATGGGCCAACCACAGACAGGTGGGATGAGGTTAATTTGTGAATATAGTCAGCATGGATTAGTTGGACTGGAGGGTATGTTTCTACGCTGAATGACTGTCAATGTTCTGTACTGGTTTTAAAATTATTTTCTTGCCTTCCCACTAACCATCCACTTCTCTGTTGATCAAAACTCAGCCTTAAATATATTCAATGATCCCCGAACTGAAGAAAGAAATCCCCACTTCTGAACTCAATTCCTCTTGCTAATATACCACTTGCCTTGCTGATTGCTTGCTGCACCTGTCTGACAACTGGCAGTGACTGGTGTAGGAAGACACTGAGGCCTCTTTGGACATCCACACAGAGTCTTCGAGTCATAGACATGGACAGCATGGAAACAGACCCTTTGGACCAACCCGTCCATGCCAACGAGATATCCCAACCCAATCTAGTCCCACCTGCCGGCACCCGGCCCATATCCCTCCAAACTCTTCCTATTCATATACCCATCCAAATGCCTCTTAAATGTTGCAATTGTACCAGCCTCCACCACTTCCTCTGGCAGCTCATTCTATACATATACCACCCTCTGTGTGAAAAGGCTGCCCCTTAGGTCTCTTTTATATCTTTCCCCCCTCACCCTAAACCACATCATTCCAGATGAAGGACTTGTGCCCGATACGTCAACTTTCCTACTCCTTGGATGCTGCCTGACTTGCTGTGCTTTTCCAGCACTGCACGTTTTGACTCTGATCTCCAGCATTAGCAGTCCTCACTTTCTCCACTTCCCAATATATCACCATTTAAACAAGACACCTCATTTCTGCTTTTTTTTTCACAGCAAAGACTATAACTTCACACTGTGGTACTGCACTTGGCAGGTGTTTGAGGCACAGACCGGGACCAGCTTTTCCAGAGTCTGGTCTCTTTCTGGATTCACTCCCTTTTCAGTTGCTGCAAGTCAACAATTGGATCCCAGAAAATAAAAGAAATAGAAAAGGGAGTGAGAGAAGAGAGTGCTGTTGGACAGAGGAAGGAAATTACAGTCTTGGATGAATCTCAATCTTCATTCAAAGAGGGAGGAGCAGCAGCAGCTTCAGAAGCTCATGGGTCAAGATTGAAGTCATGCTGGAAAAGCACAGCTGGTCAGGCAGCATCCGAGGAGCAGGAAAATCGACGTCTCGGATTCAGACAATAGGGCTGCTCTGGATGGTAGGAGGACCAGACTCCCTCCGGTGTTCCAGTGCTCCTCATTGGTCCGGCCGCTAACACTATTCTTCCTATTACAGGGCGACCACAGCTATACTCAGTACTCCAAAATAAATGGCCTCACCAACATCCTGTACAACCTCAATGGAGAACAAAGAAAATTTACAACCCAGGAATAGGCCCTACAGCCCTCCAAACCTGAGCTGATCCAAATCCTCTGTCTAAACCTATCGCCCAATTCCTGAATCTGTATCCCTCTGCTCTCCAACGACTCATGCATCTGTCCAGATGCACCTTAAATGAATCTACTGTCCCTGCCTCTACTACCTCTGCTGGCAATGCGTAACAGACACTTATTACCATCTGAATAATGTACTTTCTGTGTGCATCTCCAACATGATGTCCCAACACCTGCTTTCATTGTTCACATGCTGAGTACAAGAGTGCTGAACACCTTCTTCACCCCTCTCTATCTACCAGTGATGTAACTTCCAAGACCAATGAACCTGAACACCTCCAGGTCTCTGTTCTACAACATGACCCAGGGCCCTACCATTACCTGTTCAAGTCTTGCCCTCCTTTGTTTTAGCAAGATGCAACCCCTCACTTATATCCGTACCTCTCTCATACACACACGCTCTCTCTCAGACATACACATACACCACCCCCTCAACACACACACCCTCTCGCAGGTTCATTCTCCATCACAATCTCACTTTATCAAGCAGGCACACATGCAAATACACGGAGTCTTATATACAAACTCTGACACACACTTCCCTGATGAAGGGCGTTTCCCCAAAACATCAATTTTCCTGCTCCTTGGATGCTGCCTGACTTGCTGCAGCACCACACACTCAATCCTAAACCTATTACCCTCTAGTTCTGGACTGCCCCATTCAAAGGAAAATACCATGTCCATTTACCCTATCCATGCCCTTCATGATGATATAAAAGCATATAAGGTCACTCCTCAGACTCTGGCAAGCTACGGAAAAAAGTCCCAACCTGTCCTTATGTCTCTCCTCATCCGGGTCGCCAAGACACATACCTGAGGTTATAAAGTCTGCTCCCTCCCTGGATTCACTCCAGTTGCTACAAGTGAGCCTGCTCCGTCATTCATTAAGATCATGGCTGATCTATCCATTGTCTCATCTCCTCCTCCCTGCACTGTCACAGGAACCCCTTAATTCCCCTACCAGGCCAAATCCCACCCGACTGTGTCTTGAATATACTTAATGAAGCTGCCTCTATTGCTTCCTTGGCCAGAGTATACCCTAGATTTTGATGCAGGTCTTTTGCCTGAAACATCGATCTTCCTGTAATCTGGATGCTGCCTGACCTGCTGTGATTTTCCAGCACCACTCTAATCTAGACTATTCCATAGAGTCACGACCCTCTGGGAAAAGCAGTTCCTCATCTCTGTCTGAAAGCTACTCCTTCTAACCTGGAGGCCTAGTGTCACCCACCAGCAGAAATGACCGGACAGGGTAGGACTTCATCCCCACAGTGCAATGACATTGGGAAGATGTTTCCATTGGTAGGAGAGACTAGGACCAGAGGACACAGCGTTAAGAATAAAGTGAAAACCTTCAGGAACAGAGATAAGCGATGTCTCCTTTTCTGCTGACAGCGAGGAGCCTGGACAATGTATTGGTGACATGAGCGAGCAGGTGCACTGTTGTTCACACCGAGGAGCAGTCGCAATGTGCTCTGTGGCGATGCTGGTGTTATTGACAGATTTTAAGTGTTCAAATGCCAAGAGGAGAAATAAAGGGTATAGCCACAGTTTATTTTCCCCTCTGAGGCTCAACATTTTATAGCTTTTGCATCTTGTTTGGCTGCTCAACTTTTTTTAATATATCGTTTCCCCAGAGTAGGGGTGAGGTTCACAACTAGAGGGCATAGGTTTAGGGTGAGAGCAGAAGGATATAAAAGGTACCACAGGGGCAACTTTTCCATGCAGAGGGTGGTGCATGTATGAAATGAGCTGCGAGAGGAAGCAGTGGGGGCTGGTATAACTACAACATTTAAAAGGCATCTGGATAGGTATATGAATAGAAAGGGTTCAGAGGGATATGAGCCAAGTGCTGGCAAATGGGACTACATTAATTTAGGATATCTGGTTGGCATGGACAGGTTGCACCGAATGAATGTGTTCCCATTCTGTACAACTGTGAGACTCTAAACAATACAAAGTATATATTTTCAAGTACCAAACTATCTCCATGTTAACAAGGCTTAGTGCACAATCTGCTTTACAAACCATGCTCAACAGGTCCTGCCCCTTCAATGACTGAGGAACATATACATGCTGGTGCATAGTATCCTTCACTAGTATTTACACACTACCCTCAGCAATTGCACAAGTAACAGCAAAGGGCAAACAGCACAAGGATGAAACACACAGTGAGGGGTAAACAGCACAAGGATTAAACACACAGTGAGGGGTAAACAGCACAAGGATTAAACACACAGTGAGGGGTAAACAGCACAAGGATTAAACACACAGTGAGGGGTAAACAGCACAAGCGCCAGTAAAAGCAGATGGAAAGTGAGTGTAAAATGTGACTATGACAGGACAGGCCCCACATTCCTTCCCCTCCGTCCCCCCCCACAACCTGCCTCACCTTTCACCTCCCGGGCCCAGTACCTTCCAGGTGGCCCCATAGTTGACACAGGGGCCGCCCCACGACCAGTAGAACTCCACCACCCAGGCGCCCGACCAGTTCCCAAGCAGGTCCTTAACCCCATCCGCCTCCAGAATGTTCACCGGCTCCTGGCTGCTGTACAGCCGGCCGGTGTGGCCGTGACACAGCAGCTGCGCCAGGAAGGCGGCGGCGGCGGCCAGTGCCGGGTGTCTGCCCGGGCCGCACGGCGCCATTTTCCTAACGGCCGCCCTCCCACCGCTTCCTCGCTCGAGCGACTTCTCCTCCCAACCGCCTTCGCCCCCGCGTGACGTCTGCACGGGGGGGATGGGCGGGGCCGGGGAGCCTCACCGTCACCAAGCAACAGCCACCTCGCGCTACAACTGCTCATTCACAAAAACAAACTCTCCTGTCTCGCTCTGCAGCTGCAGGGGGGGGGGGGGGGACACTGCCACGTTTCGAGGAGCCCTGTCTACATTGGGAAAGCTCACCGCTCCATTTAAACACATATTCCGACATCTAACGGAACGGCCTCATATCTAAAGGGGGAAATCTGCATTTTAAAGGGACATGGACATTTTAACGGGTATTTCCGCAAATACAGGGATGTAAATGGACGAGATTACATTTCAAAGGGATGTGGGCACATTCAAAGGGATATCTTAATATATAAAGTGACGCAGTTATATCTAAATGAATCTACATTTCGAAGAGACGTTGCCCTGTTTATAAGTAGAGACAATAGGTGTGAATTCTGTCTGTGTCCCAATGCTAACATTTTTCTTACAAAAGCTCTGCACTTAAATTACATTCTTGAGAAGGTAATTTATAGATTAGAGTGTAGGTTAGGGAGAATTGGCCGTGCTAAGTTACCCATAGTGACCAGGGATGTACAGGTTAGGGTGGATTGGCCATGGGAAATACGGAGTAAGGGTTTGGGTATGGGTGGGATACTGTTCAGAGGGCCAGAGAGAAATAGATGGGCTGAATGGCCCACTTCCACATTGTCGGAATTCTCTGACCCTCCCCACAAAGGGGCATTTTATTTGCATTTACCCTGTCAAACCCCTTTCAGAATTCTACTGGTTTCAATAGAGGGATACAGCACAGAAACAGACACTTCTGTCCAATTCGTCCACGCACACCAGGATTACAAACTAAACCAGTCCCACTTGCCTGCATTTCGCCCATATCCCTCTAAACCTTTCTATTCATGTACCCATCCAAATGCTGTTTCAATGTTGTAACTGTACCTGCATCGACCACATCCTCAGCAAGTTCATTCCACATGCAACTCACCCTCTTTCAAATTGTTGCCCCTCCGGTTCCTTTTAAATCTCTCTCTTCACATTTAAAAAAATGCCCCCCCCCCGAGTTTTGAGCTCCCCGCCGCGAAGCAAGAGCCATTTGCTATTCACCTTACCTCCACTCCTCATGATTTTATCAATCCCAATGAGGTCGCCCCCCCAACCTCCTGTGCTCCAGTGAATAAAGTCCCAGCCTCTCCTTATAACTCAAACCCTCCAGTCCTTACAACATCCTGGTAAATCTTTATTAAACCCTCTCTAACAGTATTCTTCCAATTACAGGGCCACCAGAACTGTACTCAGTACTCTGAAAGTGGCCTCACCAACATCCTGTACAACCTCAACATGATGTCCCAACCCCTCTCCTCAATGGTGTGAACAATGAAGGCAATGTTGCGAGATGCCGTCTGAAAACCATCCCGTCTAGCAGTGATGAGAAAGTGAGGTCTGCAGATGCTGGAGATCAGAGCTGAAAATATATTGCTGGAAAAGCACAGCAGGTCAGGCACCAAGGAACAGGAGATTTGACATTTCGGGCATAAGCCCTTCTTCTTCGCTTGTCTACCAGTGATGCAACTTCCAAAGAACTATGATCCCTGAAACTCCCCCCCCCGCCCCCCACCTCCCAACCATGTCTGTGTGTTCTACAACACGACTAATGGCCCAACCATTATCTGTACAACCCCTTGCCTTTATTAAGCGTCTCTCTCACACACATACTCTATCTCAGACAGACTGACACACACACTCGCAGCCTCATACTCCATCACACTCTCTCTTCCCCAAGCATGCACAACACACACTTCTGCGCACTCACAAACTCACATGCACACACACTCACTCTCTCATGCATACACACACACTACTCTATGGTTGAAATTGTATTGGCAGAATTATATTTGCAGATACATTCAATTTTGTTCAAAAATTACACAATCTGCAGGCAGTCAATGCATGTAATATTCTACAAATTCCGACTTTGGAAACAGAACCGGTCTGATTCAAGATTGGAATACTGACAGACTCAAATCGCACACCTTTAATGCATTGTCTGAGCGGGTATATCTTTTTTTTATAAAACCTTAAGTCATCTCAAGAACATTGTTACATATTAATGAACCAAAGCCCACACCCATTCTAAGAGATGAAGAATATCTAAGTTGGTTCAATATATTCTATCAGTTGCATGACACTTGATCTTTTGATATAAGTTCTGTGTCTTTAGATGTTTCCACGAGGCTTATGTATTGATGAAGCAAGATGGTACAGATGAGGCGATGGAGAATTACAGATCACCGAGGAAAGATTTAAAGAGAGTGTGAACTCATTGGCCGAGTGGCCTGCTCCCACTCTGTGGCGATTCTCTGAAGCGAATGGATATTAGCAAACGGTGCAGGACAACGCAGGCGCAGTGCGTGCGCCCGGCGTGGCCACGCCCACCAGCTCCTTCCTAGCTGATCTGTAGCTCGCCATCGCCTCATCTGAACCATCTTGCTTCATCAACACATAAGCCTCCTCCTTCTTTGTAACAAGAGATGCAATTTCTGTTGTAAACCACGGTTCCCTTACCTTATCACTTCCTCCCTGCCTGACAGGGACATACCTATCAAGGACACACACAATATCTGTTCCTTAAACCAGCTCACATTTCAATTGTCCCCATCCCCTGCATTGTGCTACCCATTCTATGCATCCCAAGTCTTGCCTAATTGCATTATAATTGCCCTTGCCCCATTGATAACTCTTGACCTGTGGCATGTTCCTATCCCTTTACATCGCTAAATGAAACCTAACTGAATTATGGTCACTCTCTCCAAAGTGCTCACCTACCACTAAATCAAACACCAGGCCTGGTTCATTACCAAGCACCAGATCCAGTGTGACCTCCCCTCTTGTCAGCTCTTCGACATACTGTGTCAGAAAACCCTCCTGCACACACTGGACAAAAACTGATCCATACGATGTACTAGAGTGAAAGCATTTCCAGTCAATGTTGGGGAAGTTAAAGTCCCCCATAATGACCACCTGTTCCATTCCACTCCTACCCAGAATAATTTTGCCCCCCAGTCTGTCCTGTTTGTACAAGTCCCACCCTTCCCCAGAATGAGCCCCATTTATCCCCGGCGAGAAGTACGTTTGGAGTGGCGGATGTATCAGGAATGGGTGCTGGATCATCCAGTTCAAACACTACCTCAAAACCAGAAAGGTTGGAGTGGCTGCTGCTGCCTTGCCTAAATAATTCCCCACTTGAGGCTGTTAAAGAGAGCCCCAAAATACCTTGGAATAAACAGAGAGGAAGGCGAGTAACCCAAAAGTAACCGAAGGAGATCGCCTCTTCTGAACTTTGATACCAATGTAAGGGCTGCTTGAGCAGAGGAGAAATACAGAAGTTGGCGGCTTCCCTGGAAGAGTTGGCCAACAATACTGCTGCTGCGTTGGCTGAAATCCAATCCCAAATAGCTGCCATAACGACCGAAATGATTGTCACTAGGCTAAGGACCCTTCAGAACAGGATGGCTCTGGACTATATGCTAGCAGTGAAGGTGGTACCTGTGCACTCATTGGAGAGGAGTGTTGCACGTACATACCTCAGGTCTCCTCTAACATGACTGATATCTCCAAACATGTGTGAGACAAAATCACCAACATAAGGGAGGCCAGGAATCGGTACTGGAATGAGAAAGGTTGGGATTGGGGATTTGGGGCTTGACTGATTGGGGAAGGTGGTTAGTCAATCTAGCTATCTATGGATTATTGATATTAGTGGTCTGGTGGTAGGGTTCAATGGCCTAATGAGCTGATTGATGACATCCCTTGGGGAAGGAACCCAAATAAATCATCATATGCTTTTCAATCAGCAGGTGAAATGCAACAAAGAGAAAGTCAAAGAATGCTTCTAGAGTTCGAGGAACGAACAACAGAATTGTTAAATGTAAGATTGTGAACCCCATCGCCAAAAGGCGTAAGAGGGCAGAACATAAGAAAATGAATTAAAGGAGATTTAATAAATGCAAAAACAACAGTTAGAGAAAAAGGAAAAGGGGGAATTGTGGGAGATTAGAAATGTTGTTTTTGCAGATGGGTGACGGGGTGTAGTGGGGGGGAAGGGACAGGAACATGATACAAACGGTCGTGGAATTCTTGTAGCGTGGAGCATACTTAAGGCTAAGACTTTAATGAATACAGAGGGTCTTTTAAAGAAAATAGTTTTAAGCTAGGAAATAACTTTAAAGTGTTGTAGTTGACCACAAAAAGAAGGAACAGGGCCATTTCACAATAAAGCTTATAGTATGATAAGAGAAACTGGATAAAAGAACAAGCTGTAACAAACAAGGAACAAAGAATGCAGACAAGGACAGCAGGATGGTCAGATAAAAAAACAACTAACAAGTGAGGTAATTGGCTTATGATAGGATGGAAAAAGGGAGGTGTGATTCCGCAACTTGTAAACTGAATAAGAAAGCTAACATGCTGTGTTTGGTGAGCATTTCTGCTTGATTGCAGAAGCGTCCGGTACCTGCAAGACTGTAATAAATTGTTCTTGTTTCCAAGGCTTTGTCTCAGGCTGATAGATTTATGAGTGAGTTCTGTTTCTCACATTTCTACTTATGTCATTGGTACATACATGGACCATGACTTGGGGCTGGAAACCCTATCCCTTCAGGACCCCAAACATACGAGCCGAGTCATCACGCACCCTGGCATCTGGGAGGCAACACACCAACCGCGAGTCATGTTCGTTCCCAACAAACCTTCTATCTGACCCTCTAACTACCAAGTCCCCAACGACTAACACTCTCCTGCTTTCACTCCTTCCCTCCTGTTGCAACAGGGACAGGCTCTGTGCCAGAGACCTGGGCCCCAGTGCATACCCCTGGTGGGTCATTGTCCCGCCTCAACAGTAACACTGACTTATACAGCAAGAAGGAAATAAAAATAAGTCGTCCCTCCTCTCCCAGGAACCTCTGCTCTCCGACTTCAAATTTAAACCTCAAATCAGTGACTCCCCACTCCTGGGTTGCTGCTGCCGCTGAAAAACAGAAAATGTCACCTTTATTTGTGGTTAGCACTGCTGCCTCACAGCGCCAGAGCCCGGGTTCAATTCCCCTCCCACATCTGGGCGGCTATTCTCCTACAGTCCAAAGACGTGCGGGTTCGGGTGAATTGGCCACGTTAAATTGCGCCATAGTGTTAGGTGACAGGGAATGGCGCTGGGTGTTTTGCTCTTCGGCGGGTCGGTGTGGACTTGTTGGGCCGAAGGGCCTGTTTCCACACTGTAGGGAATCGGATATAAAGTTCTGGAATTTATATATTGATGAACTGAAACCTGCAACCCATTCTAAAAGATGAAGGACTCAGCAGCGATCCAGGTTTGTCCCAAATATTGCGTCGGTTGCATGACGCTGTGATCTGTTGCTATTAATTCTGTGTCTTATGATCCTGCAGCACAGCTCCCCGCAGAAGGAGCAGCGCTGCAGTAGCCAGTGCTTCTACATACACCTGGGTGGGCGGCGGGTTTATCCTGGGGGCGGGTTTTAGCGGGAGGGCGTTGCTCATGGGCGGGGCGTGACTCGTGAGAGGCTGGCGCGCTCGTACGGGGAGGGGGCGAGGCTCAGCGGTCGGTGCAGCGCGTCGAGCCTGGAGGCGCGCGGCTTTGTGGGCGGTGTGCGCGTTGTTTTGACTTGCACGTGGACCGAGGCGAAGCGGCGGGGTTGGTGCGCGAGGGGGAAAAGTGTTTTGGTTCCCAGAGACAGGGCTTTGTCTCGAAGAGGCGGGGTTTACGTGCAGCGGTCGAAGGGACGGGAATGACGTGTTGCGTTCGGTAGGGGCAGGGCTTACGACTGCTTTCGAAAGGGGCTGGGTTACGAGCTTCCCTCGGAAGGGGCGGGCTTACGCGCTGCGTTCGGAAGGGGCTGCGTTTACGACCTGCGTTCGGAAGGGGTGGGGTTTACGTGCTGCGTTCTGAGGGGGCGGGGTTTACAAGTCTCATTGGTGGCGGAGGGGGCGGGGCTGAGGCCGTCCCGAAGACGGAAGTGTGCCCGCGGCCTTTTCCTCTGCTGCAGCAAGTAAGGTAAAACTTTATCAGTGTTTCCTTTTACAGAGTTTGTATTTAATAACCAGTAATGGCTACTCAATATCATCATAAAGTCCCAAAATGCCATTCATTTCAATCCATTGCAGATAAGCACTAAGAGTTAATTTTCTACGGGATTCAACAGCCTCAGCACTAAAATGTCTCACGAGGGAACGGCTGTGAATGTTATCACTTGGTGTCCTGTTCACACAGATTCACCGATGCTGAGGCAAACCTTCTAATTGCCTTACAGCATCCTGTTATCACTTGGTGAGCCCAGGTGTCCCTATCTTTAAGTTCTCTCCTCTTTCTGAGACTTCCTGCCTGTTTATTTTCTAGTGCAGTAAATGTGTTCAATAATTCAGCATTAGATTTTAGTCTAAATGTTTAATGACTAGTTTTAAGGCTGTAGACTTTATCACCCAGATGCCCACACCCTCATTCCTCCCTTTGATTGCACTATGATCACTGAAAGAGAAGGCTAGTGCAAACGGATGCCCTTCACGGTGGTCCAACCATCAACATCCTGCAGAGCGGCACCTCTATCTTCGCAGATCATCTGGTTATATTTATCATCGCCATCGACACGTGGGTGAGCCATTGGTACGTAAAAGGAGCATCTTCTGGGGCAAATCTATATTACTAAGGGACCTCATAAGCTTAGCAATTAAACACCTAACAAGAGCAATACTGACAAAAAGAGGAAAAGTATTCTACCATACATAGCTAAATTGATAAGCCAATTGTACCATGAGTCCAATCTGCAGTTTCCCCAACTGGTCCCTTCAGTCATTCTGTCAAGGAATACCTGGATCTCTTCTTGTATCTTAGTAATATTGCCAGTGAGATCAGGAATGCCCATAGTGCATTTATCTTGGACAATGGTGCAGACCTCACCCTCCCGGGCGTGTTTTATAGTCTAAGGCATACTGATTCTGCATAGAGTAAAGACACAGGTCTGATAATCCCAGTTTCCTCTCTTCCAGAGCCTCTTCAGTCTTATTTCCTCGAATGGTCAGGCCACAAAAGAGGGAATTGCGGTTCTTTTGACATGTCACCCCTGCCGATCCTTCCAACCTCAGGGTACTCTGGATTCCGTATCTTATTGGGTGTCCTGTATTGTCACCCAGTCCGTTCCAGGTCCATGTACCGCATAAGGCCTGCGGTAACCCAGCTAGTGTTACACCAACTGTTTGTACACACAGACCGGAGCTATTGGAAAGTGATATTTCTCTTCGCAGGGTCGGCAGTAGGAAGTCTGACAAATAGAATGGAATCGGGGACTGGGGACGGGGCAAGTAGGTCATCTCCTGATAGAGAGGAGTAACATACTCCTGCCTCTGGGGTGAAGAGCGTTCTGTGGGCCTGTATAAATAAGTTGTTTGCGGATTGTGGAGTTTCCCCAATCAAGCTTCCCTTTTCTCGAGTCGGCCCGTACTGCAAAAAGGGATGGTGTTCCCAGGCGTCTTTAAAATATTTATCATAATAACGGGTTGACCATTTTTATCCTCACTAGCTTGCGTCTGCAGGTAAAATCAAAAAACCATGGTAACGACATGTTAACTCCCACTGATTTCTACTGTCCAGATGGACCATCTGGTCTTTCTGATGTAAGAGTCCATTGCAATCATCAATCTTCATCACGTCCCACACGTCAAAGGCGTCTGGTCCGGTGCACTGGACCACATCTCCTCAGCATGGGTGGTGGATAATCTCTGATCATTCCTGGTCGCATCCATACTCAGTGGCTTTCCCCATCAGGGTGTTGTACGTGATCAGAAAGGTGAGGAGATAAGCGATCCCCCCCATGTCCCTCCTCTTAGTTCAAGTATCTGTAATAAGATTAACATTAGAACAACAGCAAAATTCAAAAAACCCAACTGGACAGTGTCCACTCCTTTTGTTGGGATTCCAGTATTCTCTCCTCCTCTTCCCCACTTTTGATTGGTGCGGTCAATCAATTTACAATGGTGCATTGGACCCAAGCCGTGGGCCCAGTGACTTTGACCACTTTAGGGGTGGGAAGTAAAACCTGGAAGGGGCCATCCCAACGAGGTTGGAGACTTTTGCCAGTCCAAGTCTTGACGACCACCAACGAACCAGGCTCTACCCGTGACGAGGCTGAAAGGGAGGGAACATCGCTGTAGGCCGCACGCTCCTGGGAGTGAAAGGCACGCATAACACTAGTTAGAGCAAGAACATAACAAATCGTTGCTTCGGTCATGTGATGGAAGTGGACTGAGAAGGAGCTGAATTGTTCCAAGGGGTACGGAGAGGGTGACCAGAGAGACTCTCAGCTGAAGACAGTCATGTCTTGCCCACAGACATGGATCGCATCTGGAATGAGGCCACAGGGATTAGCATAACCAGGAGAGGCCAGACTCGGCATTAATTTGGCAAGTTTAGTCTTGACTCTGGTTAAAACATTCATCAAGGCCGGCCGCCTGAGGATGATAAGCAGCATGCAGTTGCCGACAAATACAAAGCTGGGAAGAGAGTTCTCCGTTAATATTACCTACAAAGTGTGGTCCATTGTCCGAGCTAATGCACGCAGGTATACTGAAGCGGGGAATTATTTCCTTAAACAAAATCTTCACCACAGACTCAGCAGTAGCGTTAGGAAGAGGGTAGGCTTCAATCCACTTAGAAAAGACATCAACAATAAGCAAAACATATTTACAGCAACTCAACTCATTTCTACAACTCAATGAAGTCCAGTTGAAGTGTCTCCAAGGGACACTCCAGCAAGGGAGTTCTCGTAGAGATACTTGAACTAAGAGGTGGGGGATCACCTACCCACTGACCTGTATGATCACGTACAACATCCTGATCGGGAAAGCCACTGACTAAGTATCGATGCGATCTGGAACGATCTGAGATTATCCTGATGTCATCTGGTGCACCAGACCAGACACTTTCAACGTGGAGTCGCTTGAGCGATGGCGTGAGCTGCAAGAGGAAGTGGTGGGTGCTGGTACGATGATATGTTAAAAGGCTCTTGGACGGGCATCTGAATATGAAGGGTTCAGATGGGTCAGGGCCAAGTGATGGCAAATGCGACTGGAGTCATTGAGATGGACAGCACAGAAACAGACCCTTCGGTCCAACTCGTCCTTGCTGACAAGATAGCCAACCCAATTTAGTCCCAGCTGCCAGCACCCGGCCCATATAGGGATCAAGTGATGCCAAACGTGACTAGATTAATTTAGGATATCTGGGCAGGTTGGGCCAAAGGGTCTGTTTCTGTGCTGTTGTGATTCTAATTGTCTTCAGTGAAAGCAGAAGTGTGGTTGTGAAGGCTGGACTTTCAGAGCATGTTTTGCCCTGACTGGGAGCAGAAGAGTTTGACTGAAGTGTGTCGGTGTTAATGCCTTGATGTCTCATTTTGCTCCCAGCTTCCTGGGGTCGTTAACCATTTTGTGTCTGGTCCTTCCTCAAGAAACTGCATTGCAGGTTCACTCTGAATTGACACACTTTTTTTGCTTCCCAAAATCAGACCTGATCACTCTCAGCAGAATCCCAGTGTTGTGAAAGATATTAACTTTCAGGTGGAGATATTCAAAATTCAGAGATATCAGTCTCGCCATTTCTGCTTTTTCTGTCCCTGTAAGATCCTGAATCAGCACCTTCAGGGGAATTAGTTAGAGCGGAGTGAGAACAGAGGGGAAGGGAGAGTGGGATGGTGCTTTCAATTTTGTGGAATAACAAAAGAATATTCCACAGAAAGTAGAGTTGCTTGTTCTGAATTTCTACCCTGCACTGATAGTGATGACTTTTGTAATCTCTTTTTGCAGAGTATTTGAAAATCTGAAGACTGAAGTTTCAAAATCAACAGATGAAGGGCTTATGTCCGAAACATTGACTCTCCTGCTCCTCGGATGCTGCCTGACCTGCTGTTTTGCCAGCGCCACATTTTTTGACTGACTGACTCTCCAGCGTCTGCAGTCCTCACTTTGATGTCAATGTCTGACAGTCACTCAATCCATTGGGACCACAACAATTTTTTGACTGTGATTTCGGTGAGAGGGATCAACACTTTTTGGATTCCAGTTTGAGGACATTTTCAGCATCAGGTGGGACTGGATGAGAGACCCCACAGTTGCAGCGCACTGTGTGTGGAGCCTGAAAGAGTTATACCGCCTGGGAAGGGGATTTCACGGCAGGGCTCTACACATGTTTGTGTGCAGCTGAAGTTGTGGCCATGGAGAAACCCGAGGAATCCCGCCCCGTGGAGAAACCGTGGAAGTGTGGCGACTGTGGGAAAGGCTTCCGTTTCCCGTCTGCCCTGGAGACTCATCGGCGCAGTCACAACGGGAGAGGCCGTTCCCCTGCACTGACTGCGGGAAGACCTTCAGAGATTACTCCCACCTGCTGAGGCACCAGCGGAGCCACACGGGGGACAAACCCATCAGCTGCCCAGACTGTGGGAAGCCTTCATATTTTTCTCTGCCATGTTGGTCCACCAGCGGGTCCACACGGGAGAGAGGCCATTCAGCTGCCCTGAGTGTGGAAGGCCTTCAGCAATTCCTACAACCTGCAGAGCCACCAGCGGGTCCACATGGGGGAGAGGCCCTTT